>NW_013547302.1:12500-24527 GCF_000499425.1 Eimeria acervulina
CCGTCCACCAACCCCTGTGCTGCTACCGCTGAGGCTGCGGCAGCAGCAAAGGCAGACGCGTGCTGCTGCAGAAGCAGCAGCAGCAGCAACATCAGCAGCAAGGGAGGATGACGGAGTGGAGCAAGACTCTCCAACTGCAGCAGCAGCAGCAACCAATGCAGCAGCAACAGCAGCAGCAGCAGCAAGGGGCCTCAGAAGGGTGCATAGGGCTCCACCGCCGCCGCTGGCGAAGTGTCTCCCCACACCTGAACCTCCGTCTCCTTTGGCCTTCCCTCCTGCAGCAATTGCAGCAAGGAAGCGTCTTGCTGCTGCTGTCCTTGCTGCTGCTGCGGAGCTCAACAACAACAGCAGCAGCAGCAGCAACAGCAGCAGCAGCAGCAGCAGCAGCAGCAGCCATGCACCGGCGCCAAGCCCACGGAAACCGCCACCGTCGCCGTGCAGCAAAGTGCAGCCTGCTGATTGCAACAGCAGCAGCAGCAACAGCAGCAGCAGCAGCTGCAACAGCAGCAGCAGCAGCAGCGGTGCTGCAGGTGTTACGTTACCCATTCCGCACATCTCTGCTGCAACAACTGCAAAACAGCAGCAGCAGCAGCAAACGAAGCAACAGCACTCCCGCACTGGTGCGCAGCAGGCTGGCCGCCGGCTGCGGAGGCAAGAACGGCAGCAGCAGAAGCAGCAGCAGCAGCAGCGGCAGGTGCAGATGGCCGAGCAGGCGCAGCAGCAGCAGCTGCAGCGACTGGGTTTGGCAGGGAAGCAGGAGCTGCAGCAGCAGCAGCAGCAACAGCAGCAGCTGCTGCAGCAGCAGCCCACCGTGGTGGTGTCAGTGTGCAGACGCTACGTCCACATCCCGCTGCTGCGGCAGCAGCCGCTGCTAACGTTTGCAGACTCAAGAGAAGCAATGCATAACTGCTTAGGCTGCTCGCAGCCGCAGCAGCAGCAGCAGCAGCAGCAGCAGCAGCAAGGCAAGAGGCGTCTGGGGCTCTCAGCGGCGCTTCTGGGGGAGATCTGCTGCTTCCTGCCTATTCCAGATTTCTTCATCTTCAGACAGGTCAGTAACAGCAGCAGCAGCAGCAGCAGCAATAGCAACAGCTGCAGCAGCAGTGAGCAGCTGCAACTGCAGCAGTTAGAAGCAGCAGGATCAAAGCACACAGCAGCCAGCACAGGACGTATATGTCTAGCAGCAGCAGCAGCATCAGCATCAGCATCAGCAGCAGCAGCAGGAGGAGGTTTATTAAGGGTTGAAGTGGAGTCTGTTTCTCTGTTGTTGTTGGGGTGTATGCGCAGGTCTGCCGCGCGCACTGCAGCGCAGCAGTAGTCAGTCGCTACACCGCAAGTTTGAGGTTAAGAGAAGAAGACTTAGAAATACCTCGGCTGCCTCTCTATCTTCCGCTGCTGCAGCTAGCCAGACAAATAGACTGTTCTGCTGTTGCACTCCCGGGATCCGTATCCCCACTAGTAAGACACTGCTGCTGCTGCTGCTGTTGCTGGTGCTGCTGCTGCTGCTGCCGTTCTTGCTGTTGTTCCTGCTTTTGCCCGTGCTGTCTTTTCTGCTGCCTGTGCTGCTGCTGTTGCTGCTGCTGTTGCTGCTCGTGCTATAAAGCTCGGTGCTCGCTGCTGCTGCTGCTGGGAGTGGTTGCTGTGGGTTGCTGCTTCGGATATAAACTGCTGCTGCTGCTATTGCTGCTGCTATTTCTGCTGCTTCTGCTGCTTCTTCAGGCTATTCAGTTTGTTGCTGCTGTCAGTGAGGAGGCGCGGCGATTTGTATTTGCTGTTGGAGCATACTCCAATCTTGCGAAGTCTGTCTCCAGAGCATTCGGTAAAGCTGCTGCTGCTGCTGCTGCTGCTGCTGTTGCTGTTGCTGCTGCTGCTGCTGCTGCTACTGATCGATCTCCTTCTGCTGTTGCTGCTGCTGCTGCTACTGATCCATCTCCTGCACTTGGTGCTGCTGCTACCAAGCCTTCTAATGCTGTTGCTGTCGCTTTCATTGGTGCGGCTGCTGCTATTTCTTGTGTTGGTGCTGCTTCCTTTGCTGCTGTTGCTGATATTGCTGCTCTTGCTCCTGCTGCTCTTGCTGCTGCTGCTGCAGGGAGGAAGCCTGAAGTGTTGGTTTTAAGTGAAGACCAAGCGAGCTCTCCGTTCGCCTCTGCACACAACCCACGTGCTGAGCAGCAGCAGCAGCAGCAGCAACAGCAGCAGCAGCTGCTTGCTCTGAGGGGGCAGCAGCGGCTGCTCGAGCAGCAACAGCAGCAGCAGCGGCGGCCAGACCTCCAAGTGCAGCAGGGACAACAGCAGCAACTGCAGCCGCAACAGCAACAGCAGCAAACTCAGCTGCAACAGCAGCAACAGCAGCAGCAGCTTGTCTCCGATTCGTTGCAGCAACAGCCAGAGGGCTGGGAGCATCTTTCGGTGCGGCCGCAGCAGCAGATACGTTCAAGGCAGCAGCAGCTGCTGCAGCAGCAGCAGCTGTTGCTGCAACAGTTGCATCAACCTGAGCAGCAGCAGCAGCAGCAGCCGCAGCAGCTGCAGCAGCCGCAGCAGCAGCAACTCGAGTTGATTCAGAGGAGCGTTGCTTCCGCCCACCAGCGGACTCTGCAGCGGCTGCAGCAGCTGCTGCAGCTGCCGTCTATACGTAGCCAGCTGCAGCAGTTGCAGCAGCAGCAGCAGCAGCAAGGAGGAGGAGGTAGCCAGACGCTCCAAGATGCGTTGCTGCTGCAGCAGCAAATGGCAGTGCTGCAGCAGCAGCTGCAGCCCCGCGGGCTGTGGCTTCCCGAAGTGCTGCTACAGCAGCAGCAGGTCCGCAGCATCTTATCTCTGCCAAGGCCTCCTCTTGCTTCTCAGGCAAGCGCAGCAGCAGCAACAGCAGCAGCAACTGCAGCAGCAGCAGCAGCAGCACCCCCAACAGTTGTTGGAGCTTCCGGGTCTGCAGCAGCAAATTCTTTGCTGCCGCTACTCCGTCGATTTGCTGATGCTGCAGCGGCAAACAGTGAGTCTTCTGGTGTTGTTGTTGCTGCTGCTGCTGTTGCCGCTGCTGCTGTTGCTGCTGCTGCTGTTGCTGCTCCACGAGCACCCGTCTCTGCTGCTGCTGCGCATCTGGTCTGCTGCAGGAGCTCAGTCGTTGCTGCTGCTGGATGTTGCAGAAGCGCCTCAGCAGGTGCTGCAACCTGAACAGGAGCAGCAGCAGGTGCAGCAGCAGGTGCAGCAGCAGCAGGATCAGGATGAGCAGCAGCAACAGCAGCAACAGCAGCAACAGCAGGGCCTGGCAGCCCAGCAGCAGCAGCAGCAACTGCTGCAACTCAACGCCTCTACGTCGCCTACGGTGGCGTCGCCTTTGCCCGATCAGCCAGAGCAGCAGCAACAGCAACAGGAGCAACACCAGCAGCAACACGATCAGCAGCAGCAGCAGCCTCTCGAAGATGAGACGCAGCCTGCACCTCAAGCAGCAGCAGCTGCTGCTGCTGCTGCTTCTGCTGCTGAAGGTCGCCCGGTGTATCTCCGGCAGCAGTTTCTGCTCCGCGGAGAGCGGCGTGGGCGACTGCATTTAACAGCGGTGCAGCAGGAGCAGCAGCAGGAAGAGCTGCAGCAGCAACAGCAGCAGCGGCAGCAGCAGCAGCAGCAACAGCAGCAAAACAGCCCCCCAGGGACAGCAGAGGCGTCTCCATCTCCTCGCGGCTCTCTTACACCGCGAACCTCTTCGCAACCCTTTGCAGCAGCAACAGCAGCAGCAGCAGGTGCTGCTGCTGCTGCTGCTGAGGGGGGCGTTCCGCCGGGTGCTGCTACTGCAGCTGCTGCAGATGAAGGGCCTCTGTCAGCAGCAGCACCAACTGGAAGCCCTGCAGCAGCAGCAGCTGCTGCTGCTGTTGCTGCTGCTGCAGCAGCAGAACGACCTTGGGATGAACGCGTGCTGCAGGGGGTGTGGGGCGCAGCAACGGGCGGCGCAGCCCCCCCGGACGTAGCAGCAGCAGCAGCAGCTGCAGCAGCAGCAGCAGCAGCAGCAACAGGGCAGATGGCGCAGCTAGACGTATATGTTCATGGGCTTACACAAACCCCGCTGACCTATCGGATGCCTTTGGCAGTGCCTTTCAGGTAAACCCCCTCTAAACCCTAAACCCTAAACCCTAAACCCTAGCTGCTTCTAGGCGCTCCTTCACTGCAAACCGCAGCAGAACAGCAGCCTTAACTTTTGCGTTTGACTCTCCGCTGTCTAATACGCTGCTACTTGTTAGGCTTTACGGTTCTCTAGGAGGGTTTGGGGTTTGCTAGGGTTTAGGGTTTAGGGTTTAGGGTTTAGGGTTTGGTGCAGGAAGCTAATGCGCTACTACAAGGATCAGGCGGGGCTGCGAGATGATGTGGTGGAGTTTCTGTGGGTTAAGCGCAAAGTCGTCACACGGGTAAACCCTAAACCCTAAACCCTAAACCCTAGCAAACCCTAAACCCTAGCAAACTTTAAACCCTAAACCCTAGCAAACCCTAAACCGTAAACCCTAGCTAACTTGAAAGCCTAAACCCTAGTAAACCCTAAACCCTAGCAAACTTTAAACCCTAAACCCTAGCAAACCCTAAACCCTAGCAAACCCTGAACCCTTGCAAGCCCCGAACCCTACTAAACCCGAGACCCTTAGCCTGAGAAAACTTTGAACTCCAGCAAACCCTAAACCCTAAAACCCTAAACCCTAAATGCCTCGACCCAACGAAGCCCTAAGCCCTAAACAAACCTTAAATGCAGCCAAACCCTAAACCCTAACAAGCTTTAAACCCTAGCAAACCCTAAACCCTTTAAAACCCTTTTTAATTGGTATCAAGCGTAAACCCCACCACCGCGTAGCTTACTGAACCCTAAGCCTAGATCGCGTAAACCCTAAACCCTAATTCTCTCATTGAAACCCTAACGAAGGTAGAGAGGTGTTTTGTTTGCGCGAAAGACTTCGCTAGGGTTTAGGGTTTAGGGTTTATTATTAGGATTAGTTTAAGGTTCGGTAGAGTGTATGATGGTTTGATGGGCGTCTCTAATCGAAGGGCTTGTGAGGGTTAATGAGGATTGATTAGGGTTTAGGGTTTAGGGTTTAGGGTTTGTGCTGCTGCAGCTGCTGCCCGATCTAAGCCCCATCGATTACCGCATGCAGCGAGGGCAGCTGCAGCTATTTGCTGAGGCTCGTCCGTCTCTTCAATATGCACAGAAGGTGTGGATCTCTCTTTTTATCGAAGGTAATTTAAGGGTTTGCTGCTGCATTGAGGGTTTATTCTTCAGGGTTTAGCAGGGTTTAGTTCACGAGGGTTTTGCAGATACTGTCGGGGCCTCTTAGGGTTTATGAGGGTGTAGTATTAGGGTTTGTGAGGGTTTATTAGGGTTTGTCAGGGTTTATTAGGGTTTATTAGGGTTTAAGGCCTTGGGTGCTTGGTTTAGGGTTTAGGTGTTAGGTTCTAGGGTTTAGGGTTTAGGGTTTAGGGTTTAGGGTTTAGGGTTTGCTGCCTTCAGGCTCGGAGGAGGCTCCTTATCTTCCTCGTTTGCGTTTCAATGCCAGCATGATGACTCCCTTCTCGTAAACCCTAAACCCTAATATCTAGACCCTAAACCCTAATACCTACACCCTAATATCTAAACCCTAAACCGTTAAATATAAACCCTAAGCCTTAAACCCTCAGAGTTAGACAGGAACACTGCTTTCTCAGCTCTAGGCCCGGCTATTTGCTGCTGATGTCGCTACTGCTGCTATTGCTGCTGCTGCTGCTACTGTTGCTATTGCTGCTGCTGCTGCTGCTGCGGTGTATTAACAGGCGACTCTCTGAGAGCTACAGCAGAAACGTTGGGGTTGCCGAGGGAGATTTGCTGCTGTTTTACTCTGTACGTTACGTGGACCTGCTGCTGCTGCTGCTGCTTCTGTTTGTGTCGCCTGGTGCTGCTGCTGCTGCTGCTGCTGCTGCAGCAATAAGCACACCATTAAGTGGAAGAGGAGGCAGTTGAGCTTGCAGCACTAGACCAACGGAAGCATGGCTGCTGCTGTTGTTTCTGCCGCCGCAGCTGCTGTTGCTGCTGCTACTGCTTCTGCTGCTGCTGCTGCAGTGTTGTGGCTGTCGTTGCTGCTGTTGCTGCTGCAGCGGGAGCAATACACGGTTCAAATAAACCTCAGCAAATGCCCACTGGATTATGACGTTAGGGAAAATGATGTAGTCAAGGTCAGTTTGCTGCTGCTGCTGCTGCTGCTTCCCCTGCTGCTGCTGCTGCTGCTCCCCTTCCTGCTGCTGCTGTCGCTGTTCTTGCAGTTGTTGCTGCTCCTGCTGCTCCTTCGCACCACATCTCCTGTGTCGCATCCCAGCGCTGCTACGCGTGCTGCTGTTGTTGCTGTTGCTGTTGCTGCTCTTGTTGTTGCTGCTAATGTTGTTGCTGCTATTGCTGCTGCTATTGCTGCTGCTGCAGGCTGAATTGAGGCCTGGAGCTGCTGTGCCTGTAGCCCTGGCGGAGCAGTACGAACAATCGCAGCGTCAGCTGCTGCAGCGACAGAACCACGTGCACTAGCTGCAGCAGCAGCAGCAGCAAATATTGCTGCTGCTGCTGCTGCGGGTTGTGCAGCAGACAGCAGCAGAAGGGGCATTCGGTCTCCTGCTGCTGCAGCCAACTCTCTACCGTCGCGGCGCTGTTTGCTGCGTTATCCCCTGCTTCTGCTGCTGTTCCTACTGCTGTTGCTGGTGCTGCTGCTGCAGTGCTACGCTGCTCAGGTAGCAGCAAAGGGATTGATTGCAGTGCAGCAGCAGAAGCAGCAGCAGATGCTGCTGCTGCTTCTGTTGCTACAGCTGGTGCATGCATCGTAACGCGCAGCAAAGTGCAGACTGCTCCTGCAGCAGCTGCTGCTGCTGCAGCAGCAACGGGAGATGCAGCAGCTGCAGCAGCAACAGGAGCAGCAGCTGCTGCTGCTGCAGCTGCAGGAGAGCTCGGTGTTACGTTGGTAGTTTGGGCTTTTGTCAGTTTTTGTGGTTTCCCTCTGCGAAATCATCAAAACCCTAAACCCTAAACCCTCGTCTTGTTTTTCTCTAGGGTTTTGCTGTTTTAGTGCGTCCTAGGGTTTAAGGCTTAGAGTTTAGGGTCTAGGGTCTAGAGTTTAGGGTTTAGGGTTTACTGCTTAGGGTTTAGGGTTTAGGCTCTAAGGAATATTGATTTCCTTGCTAGGATTATGGTTTAGGGTTTACTACTGTGGGGGGTTTGCTGTTTAGGGTTTAGGGTTTATTTAGGGTTTAGGATTTGCTTAGGGTTTAGGGTTTATTTAGGGTTTAGGGTTTATTTAGGGTTTAGGGTGTATGCATGCAATTTGCTGCACCAGTTGGCTGCTGTAGCAGTGCAGCCTACGGCCCTTAAACCCTCACCCCAGCAGCAGCAACAGCAACAGCAGCAGCAACAACAGCAACAGCAGCAGCAACAACAACTAAGCAGAAACAACTGGAGTAGCAACAAAACCTGCAGCAGCAAGTGCAGCAACAGCGAAGCCAACAGTAGCAGCAGCAGCAACAACACCAGCAGCAATGACAGCAACTCAAACAATTATACGAATTAACAGAATAACTTTTAGCGTTTAGAGCTCATCATTATAAATATAGCCCGCCTGAAAGCCGCTTCTGCTGCTGCTGCTGCTGCTGGTGCTGCTGCAGCTACTGCTGCTGCGAAGCAGACAAGCTAAGACACCCCAGGCGTATAGAAAGAAATGAATTACTTTGAAAATAAAACGAAAGTACTGCTGACAGAGGTCGGCGGTTGCTGCAGCTGCTGCATGCGGCTGCAACATCATCATCAGCAGCAGCAGCAGCAGCAGCTGCTGCTGCTGCTGCTGCTGCTGATCCTGCTGCTGCTTGCAGCTGCGCATTCACTCGCTATTTGTGTTTGGCTGACGAAGACAAATTATTAGAAACTAACAAGTATCAGTGTCATCTATTTGCTGCAGCAACTAACTGCAGCAGCAAGCAACAGCGCCTGCTACCCAAGCCGCAGCAGCAGCAACAGCTGCAGCAGCTAGAACAGCAGCAGCAACCTAATTCGCTGCGGAAGCACTTCCGCACACTGCAGCAGCAGCATGCTGTCGTGTACACAGCAGATACTGCAACTAACCCCATGCGGAAGTGCTCCTTAGCAGCACCGCAGCAGCAGCAGCAGCAGCAGCAGCAGCGGTAGCGGCGGCAGCGGCGGCAGCGGCGGCAGCCGCAGCTGTTTCTAGGCGCCAAGGCGCCCTTCTGCTGCTGCTGCTGCTGCCATTGCTGCTGCAGCCCTAGCTGCTACTGCTGCAGTTCTAGCCGCTGCTGCTGCTGCTGCTGCTGCTGCTGCGAAGATGATTCCGTTGGGTGCAGCGAGCAGCCGCTCCCTCCCACAGCGTTACAGGTAAGGCCAGAAGCAACAGAAGCAGAAGCAGCAGCAGCAGTATATCTCAGCAGTAGCAGCAGCAGCAATATACCTCAGTGGTAGCAGCAGCAGCAGCAGCAGCCACATCAAAGCAGTTCTCGCTGCTCTTGCTGCTTGTGACGTGCTGCGTGGCAGGGGGAGGCTTCATAGACGTGTAGGCAGCAGAAACAGCAGCAACAGCAGCAGCAGCAGCAGGAACGACATCAGCAGCAGCAGCAGCCGCAGCAGCAGCAACGACAGCCTTCTCAGCAGCAGCAGCAGCCGGGCGTTGTTTCCACTCCCAAGCCGCAGCAGCAGCAAACGAACCAATTGTTTGCGCAGGACGCAGCAGCAACTGCATCAGCAGCAGCAGCAACAGCTGGAGCAGCAGCAAGCTAGCACGGACTCTGACTCAGCAGAGACATACTTGCCTTCGAGCCGTCGTCAGAAGCAGCAGCAGCAGCAAGAGAAGCAGCAGCTGCTTTCTGGCTGCAGCAAATCAACTTCTTTGGGTTTTCCGACGCAACAGCCTCAGCAACAGCGGCAGCAGCAGCAGCAGCAGCAGCAGCAGAATGCGTTTAGTGGTTTGCTGCGCTGCCTACCCGTGTCCCCACAAGGCCTTCCTGTCTTTCTTGTTTCTTACTTTGCTTATTCGTCGTTATACAGCACACGAAAGCCTTTAAGCGTTGTTAAAGGAGCTCTTAATGCTTCTGTAGGATTATCTATGCAGACTCTAGGGTGTATAGACACATCGTTCCTAGGCTGCTATGCTGTGGGGCAGCTGCTGCTCCCGCTGCTGCTTGCTGCAGTGCCGCAGCGCAGCTTTGCTGCCCTTACTGCTGCTTGCTTCATGCTTTCTGCTGCTGCTACAGCAGCTTTTGGATGCTGCAGCAACGGATACTTGCTGCTGCTCCTCTGGGGCTTCAATGGGTTCGCGCATGCACCGCTCTTCCCGCTGCTGCTGCAGTATGTCTATGCTGCTGTCAGTCCTGAAAGCAGAGGCGCAGCACTCGGGCTGTGGACCACCTCGCAGCAAACAGGTACTGCTGCTGCTGCTGCTGCTATTCCTGCTGCTGCTATTCCTGCTGCTGCCGCTGCTCCTTTGATGCTGCTGTTGCTGCCGCTGCTCCTATGCTGCTGCTGCTGTTGCTGCCGCTGCTCCTATGCTGTTGCTGCCGCTGCTGCTGCTCCTATTGTGCTGCTGTTGCTGCTGGTGCCGCTGTTACTGTTGCTGCCGCTGCTCCTTTTATGCTGCTGCTGCTGCTTCGTGCTTGCTGGTGGTGCTTTTGTGATGCTGCTCTTGTGCTGCGGTTGTGCTGCTGCTCATTTGCTGCTGCTGTTGCTGCTGCTGCTGCTGCTGCTTGTCCTTTCCGCTGCGCCTGCTGGGGTAACTTCATTCGTCTGCGTTTTGCTGCTTTGCGTTTGCTGCTGCTGCTGCTGCTGCTGCTGCAGGGGCCATGGCTTCCACTGCTGTTGCTGCATTGGTGGAGGCTGCACTGGGGTGGCGTCAGGTCTTCTTCTGTGCTGCAGCAACAGCAGCAGCAACTTCTGTGATGCTGCTGTATCTGCTGCCGTGGAGCAGCCAGAAGGCCCTGCAGCAGCAACAGCAGCAGCAGCAGCAGCAAGCGGAACAAGAGGGTCTCGAGGAAGCCGCTGCGGCAGCAGCAGCAGCAGAAGATAATTTGGACGTTCAGCAGCAGCAACAGCAGCAGCAGCAGCAGCAGGGAAGCATGGAGCAGGAGCAGGCGATTTGGGAATGGGGTCCGCAGCAGATGCTGCTGCAGCAGCAGCAACTCGCTCTGCTGCAGCAGCAGCTGCACTCTCCTGACTGTCTCGTTTGCTTCCAGCCTCAAGAAGCTGCTTGCATAGAGATGGGGGGTACGGGCGAGAGCAGCAGCATAGCAGCAACAGCAACACCGCCTGAGCAGGGGGCCCTTGCAGACACAGAGAGCAGCAGCAGCAGCAGCAGCAGCACTAGCCCCAGCAGCAGCAGCAACAGCCCAAGCAGCAGCAGCAGCATCAGCAGCAGCAGCAGCCCCCTCCACGGCTTCTACTACTCCACTGCTGCGGCATTCACCTCCGCAGTTACGCCTTGTACTGCTGCTGCTGCTGCTTCTGCTGCTGCTGCTGCGGCTCACGCTCCCGGGCAACGTGCAGCAGCAACAAACCGAAGCAGGAGCCAAGTGCTGCCTCCCCTGCAAGCAGCAACAGCGCCTGCAGCAGCAGCAGCAGAAGCAGCAGAAGCAGCAGCTCCTTGGGGGCGTCAACCCCCCCGTGGCCGTTCTGCTGCAGCAGCTGCAGCAAATCAGCTGCAGCAGCTGCTGCAGATGTTTTCGGTTGCCTCAAGCAGCAGCAGCAGCCGTCATTTGCGTGGAGGGACAGCATTACGTTGCACTCGCAGCGGCAGCAGCAGCAGCAGCAAGAACAGGAGCAGCAGGAGCAGCAGCAACTTGCGGCGTGGGAGCAGCAGCAAGCAGCGCGTTGCTGGGGGATTGCTGCAGCAGCACCAGGCCCGCGGCTTGATTTGTTTATCTGCTGCTGCTTACTTCTTCATTAAGCTTATCCGATATAGTTTGCTGCTGTGGCTGCCCTTCTTTCTCTCGCAGCAAGTGCATATGTCTGCTGCTGCTGCTGCTGCTGCTTCCATACCCTTCGATATAGGGGGGATGTTGGGCGCAGTTGCTGCGGGTTTTGCTGCAGATAAACTCTGCTCAGGTGCATTCTTGCTGCTGCTGCTGCTGCTGTTGCTGCTGCTGCTGTTGCTGCTGTAGCTGTTGCTGCTGTGCTGTCGAACAGAGTTATTTTCTTGCTGCTGCTGGTGCTATTATTGTTGCTTTCAATTGCTGCTGCTCTTGCTTTCTAGCAGCATCTGCTGCTGGACACTATTGTTCTTACTGGTGCTGCTGCTGCTTGTGCTGCTGCTTCTGCTGCTGCTGCAGGGAGGAGACTAACGTGTGCTGCAACAATGAGCCTTGCTACTGGATTTTGTTTGCTGCTGCTGGCACTGTCCTGTCAACAGCAGCAGCTGCTGCGCGAGCAGCACCAGGAGCAGCAGCAGCAGCAGCAAGCAACCCTGCAGCAGCTGCAGCAGCTGCAGCAGGAAGCCGTTATGCTGCTAGAGCAGCAACACAAACGGGCTAAGCTGCAGCTGCCGCTGCAGCTGCAGCAGACGCTGGATAGGGTGCAGCTTCTTGAACAGGAGCTGCAGAGGCAGCACCACCAAGTGCAGCAGCATCAGAAGGAACAGCAGCAGCAACAAGTGCAGCAGCAGCAGCTGCAGCAGCAGCAGCAGGACTCTCACGAAGTGCAGCAACAGCAGCAACAACAACAGCAGCAGCAGCAAGAGCCACCA
Source organism: Eimeria acervulina (assembly GCF_000499425.1). Classification (NCBI taxonomy): domain Eukaryota; phylum Apicomplexa; class Conoidasida; order Eucoccidiorida; family Eimeriidae; genus Eimeria; species Eimeria acervulina. The sequence continues at coordinate 24,209 of NW_013547302.1, forward strand.
TCGCCTACGCCAACTGCGCAGCAGCAACAACAGGAACAACAGCAGCCGCAGCAACCCTTGCAGCAGCAACTGCAGCAGCAACAAGTGCAGCAGCAGCAAGTGCAACAGCAACAACCTCAGCAGCAGCCACAGCAGCAACTGCAGCAACCCCTGCAGCAGCCACAGCCGCAGCAACCCCTGCAGCAGCCACAGCCGCAGCAACCCATGCAGCAGCAGCAGCCGCAGCAACCCATGCAGCAGCAGCCGCAGCAACCCCTGCAGCAGCAGCAGCCGCAGCAACCTCTGCAGCAGCAGCAGCCGCAGCAACCTCTGCAGCAGC
>NW_013547301.1:0-20000 GCF_000499425.1 Eimeria acervulina
TATATATATATATTTATATTTATTTCGATATAAGTAGCGGGCTGCAAGAAGGAAGACAGCAGCAAACCCAAAGATGTCTCACTGAACAGATACACCGAGTGCAGGCTGATGCAACTTGAAACCCTAATTCCAAACCCTAAACCCTAAACCCTAGATACTTCCTTTGTTTGTGGCGACAGGGAGACTCCAGACCCAACAAAAGCAAGCACTAAACCGTGCATGCATGCATGCATGCATGCAGATATGCCGTAGCGCCGCATGCATGAAAGCAAAGCGAAAGTAGCAGCATTTGCTGATGTAGCAGTATTCTCTTTGTAGACGAGGCGGAGAAGAGAGGGACAAGTAAACGCGACTAGTAGACAAACAGACAGACAAATAAACAAGCAAATGAACAAACAAACAAAAAGTTTTTTCGTTTAAATTCTGTTTGATTCTTTACTCGCAATGGTGTCGCCGCCTAGGGCCCCCAAATCAAAGAAGGGGTCTGCATTAACTCCTTTTATTATATTTCTGTTTGGAGTGATTGCTGCATTTGTACGTAGTGCTGCATCTGTCAAAGCTGCAAACGGATCAGCAGCAGCAGCAGCAGCAGCAGCAGCAGCAGAGGGTTCTTGTCTGCTTCTATTCAGGTTCGAGGCAGCAGCAGGATGGCCGAGCCCTCTGCTTGCAGGCAAACCCCCTAACATATCCGATAAACCCGCAAAGGGGTCCCGCTGTACCTGCAGCAGCAGCAACAGCAACAGCAGCAGCAACAGTCTTAATAAGAGTTGTTCACTTCAACAGCAACAGAGAGGGTGGTGCTCGCAGAAGAATTGTTTGACTTTACTTTTGGAATTACATCGGCAACCACAACTACACAGATAACAGCAGATATCTGCTGCTGCTTCTGCTGCTGCTGCTGCTGCTGCTGCTGCTGTTTGGTGTCTCACTGCTGCAGCAGATGTTTGTGTCGGTGCGAGATGCCAGTTATTTCTGTCGCCGTTGCAGTTCCCTGCAGTCCCCCAATTTGAATTATTATTAGTTTTATTTCCTTCCGCTTGCAAACCCGCAAAAGGGTCAGAAGAAGAAGAATAAGAAGAAGAATAAGAAGAAGAAGATAGATTAGCACCAGCTAGCTGCGGTGTACTCATGGCTAGCTGGCTAGCCGCAGGACTTGAACCCATCAGGCCTCCTAGCACTCTGAGGGGAAGCAGCAAACATAGACACACACACACTAAAGCACTAAATATACACAAATAATGCTGCACTTGCGGCAGCAGCAGCAGCTGCTGTTGCTGCTGCTCCTGCTCCTGCTGCTGGTCCTGCTGCTGCTCCTGCCGCAGATGTTGGTCCTATTGCTGCTGCTGTTGCAACTGTTGTTGCAGCAACTGCTGTTGCTGCTACTTTTCCAGACTCACGGCGATGTTGACTGCGGCACAGCTGCAGCAGCAGCAGCAAGAATTTCCTCCAATCCTAACTGACTATTAGGCGCAGGGCAAAAGGGCTTCGTTGCAGTGCTGCTGCTGCTACTGCTGCTGCTTGTGTTGCTGCCTGCTGCTGCCGCCGGGCTACGAATGCATGGCTGAAGCCGGGCCGAGAGAGAAGTGAAAAGCTGCTCCACATCGCTCTCCAGCTCTTGCTGCTGCTGCTGCTGCTGCTGCTGCTGCATAGCTACGGGGGGTGGGGGAGGGGGTGGAGGCTTAAAAGGCTCCGAAGGCTGTTGCTGTGCTGTTGTTGTTATTGAATTTGCTGTTTGTGAGAAAAACGACTCCAGAGATATCGCTGGAGTAGACAAAGGAGGTGCAGCAGCAGCTGCAGCAGCAGCAGCAGGAGCTGCTGCTGGACAGGGAAGGACAGCAGCAACGGCCGACTGCTGCTCCTGCAGGATATCACATGCAGCACACAATGGCAGACCCTAAACCCTAAACCCTAAACCGGTGCGAACGGGGCCTCCTCCAAGCACTAAGGCGGCCAAAGAACGTCGGCGCCTTCGACTAAAAGAAACATGCAAACCCTAAACCCTGAACCCTAAACCCTAGTCTTCAAGCTTCACGGCTTACTGCCTTCAGAGCAAAATGCCTCCGGCGGTCTTCATCCACCTGAGTCAGAAACCCTAAACCCTAAACCCTAAACCCTCAGCATGCCTGGAGGACCGAAATAAACCCTAACCTGAACCCTTAGAGCTTAAACCCTATCATGCTACACCCTAAACCCTAAACCCTAAACCCTGCCTTTTGCATGATGCCTTTAACTTCTTTGTCGATGGCCTGGTAGTCCTCAAGAGCTAAACTGTCGTCCACTGCAGACGCAACACACAAAATGGGGTTTGGGGTTTGGGGTTTAGGGTTTAGGGTTTACCCTCTGAATCAGTTGTATGTTAACTCAGCTACCCCCTATTCCGCGAGCGCAAATATATATACACTATATGTGGCATGCGCATGGCTGAGGCTTTAGGGTTTGCCTGAGGGTTTAGGGTTTAGGATTGAGCGTTCAAGTGAGGGTTTAGGGTTTAGAGTGGTTTGCAGCGTACGTAGGAGCGACATTAGGAGAGGCAGCACTTTTTCTGCTACGGCCTCAAGAGGGAGACAGCGGCATAAAGCAGAAGAACAGCGACTCAGAGACAAACAAAGAGCAGCTGAACGAGAACGGCGCAAGGCCTGAGCAGCACCGCATCAAAATAAATGCAATAAAAGACAAACAGATGCGGGTAAACGCGCACAAGAAACAGCAACCAATTAAAAATAAGCAAACAAAATGATTAACTAAATAAATATACCATTCAAGCAATCTCCTTGTTGCTGACTGGCTTTGGTGTATATACACCTCAAGAGCTGCCTATACACCTGAAAAGCTGCATATACACTCCAAGATATACACCTGGTGAATTGTACCTGCAACAACACGGGAAGAATTTGATTCTCCACGATTGAACGATCGAAGGAAGGCGTCATTGCACTGAGACACTCCAAACACTTCACTCGCACCTCCTCGCTCTCTGCACGTACACCCCACACCCGAAACCCTAAACCCTAAACCCTAAACCCTATACCCCAAACCCTAAACCCTAAACCGGAAATCCACAGCGCGAAACCCCAAACTCTAAGCACCAAATATCCCTAAACCCGAAACCCGAACCCCTAAGCTTTTAACCCCAAACCCTAAACCCTAAACCCTAAACCCTAGGCTTTCTCTACCTGCATTTGCAATAAGCGTCAGCATGCGCGGCAAGAACAGAGTGCGGTAGTCGGAGTACCCAAAAGATGCAAAACAAACCCTCAAGACATCCACTGCTGTCTTTTGGATTTCAGTGGCCTTCAGCAAACAACACAAACCCTAAACCCTAAACCCTAAACCCTAGTGCTGCAGACCCTGTAGGCTTGCAGTGTGGGACCTTCTTGGGTTTCCAAAGTGGTTACGTGCTTGCGAGGCTTGTAGACGGTCTGCACAGGCAAACTAGGGTTTAGGGTTTAGGGTTTAGGGTTTGAGAAGGGCTCCAGTGAACCACCAACTTGAATGTCTAGACACTTCAGCAAGAAGGGCAGAAGCTCTTTACTGCAGATTTCTTTGCTTAGATTGTCCGATAAGAATTTAAATTCAATTAGCTGCAAGCAACAAATACAATTATGCTTTGCTCTTTTCTCGCGTTGTTCATATCTGCACGATTAGGGTTGAGGGTTTAGCATCTATATATATATATATATATATATATATATATAGAACAAAGAAAGAATAAATCAAGGGTAGTAGTAGTGTTTAGGGTTTAGGGTTTAGGGTTTATTAGGTGTTGATGCTGCTGACCAAATGAATGACAGCCTCAACTTGAATTTCTCTCGCAGTTAGCAGCGGGCGCAGCAGCGGCCAAACAAAATCTTCGAGCAGTTCTTTGTTTGCTAGCTGAGGCAAACAAAGAATAAATAAAATAAAATAAATTAATTAATTAAGTTTAAAAAGAAAGCATAGTGAAGAGTGCGAGGAGGAAGTGCAGAGCATACCCACAAACAAACCCAGAAAATTGCGTATTAATATAAAAAATAAATATATTAACACAACATTGCACAGAAATAAGAGTGATTAAACAAACAAACAAAATAGTGCAGATAAACAAATACACAAATAAACAAATAAATAAATACGTAGGCAAAGATATCAGAACACGCAACAATACAAAGGAGTTTATAGAAACTAAAAGACGAAAACAGAGAAACAAAGACAGAAAAGCAGATAAACAAAGTAAGCGAGAGAGAGTGAGAGACGCAGAAATTGATAAGAAGGCCCCAAGGAGGCAAACAAAGACAAAGACAAAATAATAAACAAAAACAGAAAAAAAATAAACGACATAAACATAAACAGAAAAATATAAACAGAGGAGGCAAATGAATCTGAGGGTGCAGCAGAAGACAGAGACAGAGACAGAGAGAGACAGCGCCAAGCAACAACAAACTACAAAAGAAAATAAATAAAAACAAGCAAAGAGACAAACAAACACAGACACAGAATATGCATACAGCTGACCAGCGAAGGGGGCACCGTAATAAGAAAGAAAAACGTAAATACAAAAACAAAATATATAATCTGCTGCTTCACCTTCTTTAAAACCCAGAATATGTTTGGCAGCAACGAAGGCAGGAGAGAAGGATATTTAAGAGCAGCAAGGAGAGGATCGAGTACATAAACCCTAAGGACTTGTGGCTGCTGCAGCTGCTGCTGCTGCTGCAGCAACGGTAGCAGCCCTGCAAGAAACTGCTGCTGCTGCTGCTGCTCTTTCTCGTGCAGAAATGTCAAAAATTTCAGAGCGCGCGCCTCTAAAGACAGCAAAAATTTATTTGTTGTGAAGACATCGATGGGGGGGCGATCAGCGGGGTTAGTGCTGAGGCCCCGAGACAACAAATCCAAAAACTCTGCTGCTGCTGCTGCTGCTCCTCCTGCTGCTGCTGCTGCTCCTCCCGATGCTCCTGCTGCTGCTGCTGCTGCTTCTGCTGCTGCTTCTTGGAAAAGAGACCCAGGAGGGAAGGCAGAAGAACGGACGGGAGAAAGCATCGAACACTGCAGCAGAAGAAACAGCAGCAGCAGCAGCAGCAGCGACAGCAGCAGCAGCAGCAGACACAGGTTATGTATGAGGAGGCAGTCGAGAAAAAACAACAAGCTCAAGGTTGTAGAGTTTAGGGTTTAGGGTTTACCTGTTGGCGGTGCGCCTCTAGGTCCCCATCTCTGCACGAAAGGAGGTTGTTTGCTCCGAGGCACTCACAAACAAGAAGACAAAAAGAAAATACATCTGCTGCTGGTGAGACAGCAGCTGGACAGACACCTGAGATCTCAGGCGCGGTGTAGCGAAGGGGGGGGCACAGCGCCACTCCTCCGCCTCCCGATCTGCAGTGTACGTACACCCCAACAAGACAAGATAGATAGGATATAACAAACAGCGAAGAGACAAACGAATAAACAAAAAGTAATAAACAAAGAGATAAACAAACAAACAAACACGCAAATAAACAGCAAATAAACAAAAAGGCAAGTGCAGAAGAAATGAGAAGAAAGCGCCAAAGCAAGGAGAAAAGCAAATAAATCAGCCCTAAACCCTAAACCCTAAACCCTAAAACCTAGCTTTGACGCTGACCCGCAAGTGAATTTACAGATTGGCTTGGATCCGTCTTTTTGTGTTTTTTCTTGCGCAAAGAAGAGGCCCCCCAACTGCCAGCGGCCCTTCTCATCAATAAATATACTCTCCGGGTGTACGTTCAGGTGCAGCAGCTGAGCGCTTCCATGCAGAAAAGAGAGAGCCTCCGCTATATCTAATAAACCGCACTTTACCTCCAACAAAGACAAACCCTCACCCCCTGCAACGCGCCACCCCAGGCCTCGCCCGTTAGATCCATGACTTTTGCTGCTGCCGCTGCTGTTGGCTGCGGTGCTGCTGCTACTGCTGCTGCTGCTACTGCTGCTGCTGCTGCTGCTGCTCAGGCTGGTGATGGTGTTGCCGGAAGCGCTAGAACTCCTCTCTACACCGGGGGGGCAGTACCCCGAAGGGGCCCCCCCTCTGGTAGTGTGGGCCCCTAGGAGACGTCTAAGAGAAGTAAGAACAGGTTTTGTGCAGAAAACCCATGAGTCTTTGCCTTGCTGCAGCGGCTCAACCACTTGCAGCAGCCGAGGGTGACGTAGGCGCTGCAGCAGCTGCGCATCCTGCTGCAGCAGCTCGCGTAGCTGCTGCAGCACGGAACCCTCGGGAGCAAGAGCAGCAAATTCTGGGGCCTTTAAATTGCATACAAAGAGGGACACAGGGACAGCCGGTCTGTCCAAGTGGTACCCGCTGTGCACCTGAGGGAAAGAAAATCAGAAAACAACGAAAAACATCCAAAAGAGTAGGTCTGCAGCTTGTAAAAGCAACAACAGACTGTACATACACCTGAGAGAGAAAGAACAACAAACTTACAGTCCATCGTCCATGTCGGGTACCTCGAATAACCGGTTCGCTATCAACATGGTACTGCTTTAGAAGGGGATTCCCCATGTGTTCGATTCAGAATTTGTCTGTACACTGTAATGCATGCGGTTTGCTCAGGTGTCTGTACACTCCAACGCATGCGTTCTGCTCAGCAGGTCTCTGTAAAGTACAGAACCGAGCAAGTCTTCTTTAGGGGAGGCAGCGGAAGCTTGCAGACGGAGCCAAACCCCTGGCGGCGACATGTATACCTGAACGCGTAGCTGCAACGCAGGGACGGGGGAGAGGGCTCATAAGGAAGAGCGTGAAGGCGATAGCGAAGTCTTGCAGCGGCAAATGCCACCGGTGTGCCCTTCACACAAGACGCATTTCAATTTTATCTGCGGTCGAATACCCCGCGCAACGCACGGAAACCGCTGCGGAAGCTCAGCAGGAAAAAGACCTACGCGAGAGCAAAGAGATGTCCAAAGGTTTAGAGAGAAATATACATCTCAAAAGAGAAACATAAGCGCGAAAAGATAGTGGGAAATGTAGAGAGAAAAGGCAGCCGTGGATCCATTGACTTGAATGAGCTGCATGTACACCGCAGAAACAAAGGCATCGAGCCGTAAGCTGCCGTCCGTTTCTTTATTGTACTAATGGCAAATAACTGCGACAGAAAAATAGATTTTTTTCGAAAAATGTATTACTAAGCAGCTGTTTTGTGACGCATTGTTCTGGGGCTCCGCAGACAACTACTACCGTGGTTATCGGCGGCATGCACGGCATACGCATCCGAGTTGAACAGGCGCGATCTTCTAGGGAAAACGCGGCTTCTTCATGTTTTTTTCTTTCGACAATGGAAATTAAAACATGCTTTTTTCATTGATGTGCGTTTTATCACATGAAGTTCCTTTTTGAAAGCCGAATTCCCTCGGGCGCCGTCGGCGCAGACACCCGAGCGTGCGCATGAGGCGGCTGGGTGGCTCGGCATGCATCCGTTCGTGTTTGATTTTATCTATTATTTAGGCCCAGCGTTTAACATTTTTCGTCATATATTCATTATTTGTGCAAATAGCCCTTTGAATCTTCAGAAAATATCGCCAAGGCCACCTACAAGTGGTCTGCCTGTTACTGCGCCCATTCCTACCACTCAGTTTCCGTGGGATCTTCAGCCTCACCTTCGCTGCATGCAGTTTGTTTTAATCTTTTGTTTATTCAACTTTGCCTTCTCAACTGCATGCGCATTCTCCTGAACCCGGGGAGCCACTTAGCCACCCCCACCGGACGAAACAGCCCCAGGTGGCTTTGGTACCCATTCATGAGTTGCCGTACAGATGTTTATTCGACAGCTACCCACCAATAGCAGCAACAACAATAGCATCATAAACAGCAGCAGCAACAGCAGCAGCAACAACAGCATCAACTGCAGCAGCAACAGCAGCAGATAAGCTTGAGTGAAGCAGCTCGTGGCAAACGCTCCTGGCGTTTAGTTTGTTTTCCCCAATAGTAACTGAAAGAGGATAAGTAGAAAATCGTAACAAACAACACTGAAAAGCATTTGAACTCATTTTAGCGCGAGCTGCCTCCAACAAACCGGTGCAGATTCATCTGTCTATACACCCGAAGACCTCTTGCCTTTAAGGGCGTATCTCTTCGTCATTTCTCTGCTCTCTTCTGTAAAAGATTGCATCTTTTGCATATATTGTCAGTGGTCGACCCCGCGCCCCTGGGACGCTGCGCGTATCCTCGCATGCATGCATGCATGCATGCATATTCCCGCATGCTTGCATGCGGTGGCGTTGCAGATTGTTGTTAAGAGAGTTCAGAGGTATTAGTGCCTATGGAGGTCCTTGAGGGGCCTCTACCGTCTGTCTCTGTGGCCTCCGTCTGCTCGGAGATCGTCTCCAACAAATTAAGGGGGGGGCTTCGCCGTCTATCACGGGTTGCGTTGAAGCAAAGGCTGGGGGAGCAGAGAAAGCTGTGGATACACCTCAGCGAAGATTTACAAGATGATGGCATTCGTTGCGATGTCTGCGCAAACTCAGACACATCAGCGGTACACCCCAGCACCTGCTGCTGCTTCTGTTGCTGCTGCTTCTGTTGCTGCTGTTGCTGCTACTTGTCCTGGTGCGCGTGAGGGCGCAAGTTCGACGGCTTAGGGTTGAGGGTTTAGGGTTTAGGGTTTGTTATTTTGCAGGACGACGCCATTGTGCTATGCGATGGGTGCGACGCTGCGGTACACCAGAGCTGCTACAACATAGGGGCTTTGCCTGAGGGCGAGTGGTTCTGCGAGTATTGCAGACAGCAGCGGCTCTCTGAAAGAGAAATGGAGAAGTTAAAAGAAATAAACAAACGCACAGACCTCAGCAAACAACAAAAGGAAGGTGCGGCTAACAAGCGCAGCAAAACGAGGCCTAGGAACCTCCTCCTTCGCCAACGAGGGTTTAGGGTTTAGTTTTTAGTGCACGCTGCAGCTGCGTCGTTGTTGGCTCCTGGACTGCATGCAGCCGGGGCTGAGGGTTTAGGGTTTAGGGTTTAGGGTTTAGAGTTTAGGGGTATTTGTGTTGGCGTACAGCGGAAGCTGCTGCAGTGCTGCAGCGCGCAGAGAGCAACGGCATAGATGTTCCGCCTCTGCCTCGGGGCTGTGTGCTGTGCCCTAGAAGAGGTGGAGCCCTCATCCGCACTACTGAAGGCAAGCTAGGGTTTAGGGTTTAGGGTTTAGGGGCATATTATTAGTAGTGGGGTGTGTGTAGTTTATATCTTGGCGTGTTTCTGGCGACAGCCGAGAGCCTTAGCACTAGGGTTTCGTTCCGCTACCCCTTTAGGGTTTAGGGTTTAGGGTTTAGGGTTTAGGGTTTAGGGTTTGTGTGTGTGTGAAGGTTTATGGGCCCACTTAAGCTGCGGATTGTGGGTGCCTGAGTGTTGGGTGTTGGGGTGTCGGGAGGTGTGTGGGGCGGAGTCGATCGATCCCCAGCGCTTCCTCTCAGTTTGCTGCGTCTGCGGTCTTAACGCTGGCGCCTCTGTGCAATGTGCCCACGAGAAATGTAGCCTCTCCTTCCACGCTGTATGCGCAGTCATGGCTGGCTTCGGCATGAATATCACAGGTAATCAATGCACAAATACCTACCGAACTAGCTAGCTAGCTAGCTAGCGAGCTAGCTACATACTTCTAGCTAGCTACCTATGCAGCTAGTTAGCTAGCTAGCTACGTAATTCTAGCTAGCTAACTACGTAGCTAGCTAGCTAGCTAGCGAGATAGCTATGTAGCTGGGTAGGTGGCTGGCTAGCTAGCTAGATGGATGGATAGCTAGCTGGCTAGCTAGCTAACTAAGGTTGGCTGCGGCTACATAGAGGAAGCGTAGCCCTGCGGGGGTGGAGGGGGATGTAGGGGCTGGAGCGCGAAAGGCGGAGGCAATGCATCGCTGTCGTTGCCGCTCTTAGTGCCCCTCTAGAAAGCAGCAATAGCTGCTGACCAGCTAGCTAGCTAGCTACCTATAGGGGCTCTTCATAGCTAACTATGCAGCTGAGAGCGGAGGAAATAGTACGTACGCTTGCCCTGTGAGGTGTGGCTTCGCTTCACTGGCTGAGGATTGTCGAGGTTTAGGGTTTAGGGTTTAGGGTTTAGGGTTTGGGGTTTGTGTGCGCAGACCAAATAAACATTCAGAGGAAGAACAACGACGTGACTTTTCACGCTTTTTGTCTTCGCCACCGTCTTTGTTCTCATACTCGCACAGCCCCCACTGATACCCCTTTGGTACGTTGGGGTGTACGTACACCTCGCAGGTGTATATGCATGTTTTATATATTTAAATTCAGGGAGAACATCCATTGGGAGGCATTGCGCACTGACTAATTTATTATATTCTTCATCAACAGATTGCGAAGTGCTACCCTAATGCGGGCATGCGGTGTATGTACACCTCATAAATTGTATGTACACCCCGTGAAGTGTGTGTACAGCTGGTGAAGTGTCAGTGCACCTCAAGAGGTGTATGTGCACCTTTTGAGGTGTATGCACAGCCTGTGAGGTCTATGTACACCTGGAGAAGTGCGTGTACAGCTGGTGAAGTGTCTGTTCACGTACTGAGGTGTCTGTACACCTGTTGAGGTGTCTGTACACCTATCTGAGGTGTCTGTACACCTACTGAGGTGTCTGTACACCTGCTGAGGTGTCTGTGCATTTATTGCGTAATTTCTGTGCAGGAGTTTCGCCACGACTCGCCCGACTTCAGCAGCCCGCTGTATCAGTCAGCGATGTTGATTAGGAGGAACAGAGACATTGTCTTGGTATTTCAATTCTTCTTTCTTTTTGTTTGTCTTTGTCTTCGTCTTTGCTGTCTGTCTATCTTCTCTTACTCGTTCCTTGTTTATTTGTTTAGTTTTTTCCTTGTGTTTATTTGTTTATTTGTTTTCTCTCGTTTATGTGTTTGTTTTTTTGTTGTTTATATTTGTCGTCTGTCTTGGGTGTTTGCTTTTTTTGTTCGTTGTTTGCCTTTTATTTGTTTTCTTTTTTTGATGCTGTTGTCTTTGTGTATATTTTGTGCCTTTTTCTTTCTCTTATTTTCTCTCCCTGTCTGGTTGTTGTCTCTCTTTTCTGTTTGTTTGTTTGTTTTTGTTTGTTTGTTTGTTTGTTTGTTTTTGTTTGCTTGTTTCTGTTTGTTTATTTTTTTTGTTTGTCCTTGTGCTGGCTGCCTCTCTGATTCTTTTTCTCCTCTCATGTCTTTCTATCGCCTCCAGTACCCCATTTGCTGTAGTTGTCTCAGGGTTTAGGGTTTAGGGTTTAGGGTTTGGGGTTTGTTGCTGCAGTACATAGAACAGCTACAGGCGGAGGACTCTCTTTGGTCTCGTCGCGTTTCTTCTTATCTTTTAAAAGTAAACAAACAAGCATTTTACTCTTATAACAACAGAATAAATAAATAATAAATAAATTAATAATAACAATAATAGTAATAGTAATAATAATATATAATTAAATGAAGAAATAAGCATTCACTATATAAATGATAAAATTATGTGTACACCAACAAACGCTATTCCCCTATAACAATCAAACGAACAAATAAACAAATCAGTAGACAAATAATGAACTTACATTGAACATAAAGTGCGTAAATGCCAGCCTGTCTATATATATATATATATATATATATATATTTGTTGTTTATAGTTTAGTTCTTCTGTCTTTATTTAATTATTTATTTGTTTGTTTGTTTCTTTCTTCTGCATGCACAGGAGATGGTAGATAACGTGCAGTGTCTGCGGAGTCTGTGGGGGTATATTGAGAGGCCCATTAAAGGGGGCCCCTCTCGTAGGGGGGCCCCCCTCAAAGGGGGGCCCCCCTCAGGGGGTTTAGACGGTAAAGATGTTAATTTGAAAAAAGAAAGAAATGCTTATAAGAGAAAAGCAAATAAGGAAGAGACCCGCAGCAAACGCAATAAACAATCACATAAATAAACAACAATAAAAATATTAATATACAGACTGAAACAAACACCAAATAAGAACAAACAAACAAGCACCCCAATGCTGGGTCAAACCCTTAAGGGCCCCTTTAAGGGGGCCCCTATTAGGGTCTGGGGGCCCCCACTTGTTGATTCATTTGTACATTTAAGGGGGCCCCCCAGTTGGAGGATATTGTAAAGGGGGCCCCCAACTGCAGGGTATTCCCTTCTTAAGGGGGGCCCCTTTACGTCCCCTTAAGACCCCCTTAAGGGGGCCTCAGACTGTAGGGGATTCCATTTAGGGGGGCCCCCCTTTGGGGGCCTCCTTAAGGGGGCCCCCAACTGCAGGGTATTCCCTTGAAGGGGGGCCCCTTAAAGGGGGCCCCCAACTGTAAGATATTCCCTTAAGGGGGGCCCGCTTAAGGCCCCCTTAAGGGGGCCCCCAACCGTAGGATATTCCCTTAAGGGGGGCCCCCTTACGGGGGCCCTCAACTAGGGTATTCCCGTAAGGGGGTCCCCCTTAAGGCCCCCTTAAGGGGGCCCCCAACTGTAGGATATTCCCTTCTTAAGGGGGGCCCCCTTAAGGCCCTTGGGGGCCCCCTACTGCGCCTGGCTGGGCAGTGGGGGCCCCCAAGCGGAACTGCCAGAGGTGTTGTAATGTTCTTTTGCTGTTTATTTGTTTAGATTTTAAGGCATTGTGAGGTTTTATAAATCGATTTCTAGGCGGTTCGGGGTTTAGGGTTTAGGGTTTAGGGTTTAGAGGGAAAGGAACAAAGGGTTACTGCCGCCTGCTGCTTCAAGAATAGCCGCATTAGGGTTTAGGGCTTAGGGTTTGGGGCCTTCAGGCACAGCCCCTGAAGACAAACCAACATATTCAACATATTTAACTCGCCAAGGTGTACGCACACCTCATATATATATATATATATATATATATATATATGTTGTGCTATTTATATATACACTATATATGTTATGTATATACATTGTGCATTTTTAGATATAATATATATATATATATATGTTTTATGTGCGTTTATTCTTCTTCGTCTGTTTGTTTTTATATTTGTTTTCTGTCTGCTGTTTTTTTTGTCTTCAAACCCATCAGAAGAGCAGCGAAGAAATACAAAAAAAGTATGTAAAAGCAACAAAATAAATAATATATATAGTAAGAGACAGAGAAGTAGAAAAGCGTTTAAAGGTTTATTTGTTTTTTTATTAGGGAGAAGCCACAAAGAAGAAACAAATACCCATTAGGGTTTGTAAAGGGTTTATCTAATTCTTCATAAATAAACTAAACATAAATATCTCTTCAAACTATCATCAAATTCACAAAAGAAAAAGCGTTTGTTTTTGTTAAAGCCAAGGGAAAGAAAAGAAAAAGGTTTGTCTCAATATATATATATATATATATATATATATATGTATATATGTATATATATATATATATATAGATGCACATATAAATATTCTATGTATATGTTTATGTATATATATATATATATTAAAACAAACATTCATTAATATAAAACAATTAAACCCGGAGACGTTTATTTTATTTTTGTTTTATTCCTTTTCTAACTGTTTTATTTCTTTCTAAATATCTTATTTCTTTTGTAAATGTTTTGTTTAATATTTTATTTGTTTAATGATGAATGCATGCACTTAATGTTTTATTTGTTATACATTTGATTATTTATTTTATTAGAAATTAATATATTTTGTTTTATTTAGTTTTAGTCTGTCTGTAAATGAGTTAGAAACTTTAATGTATATTCTCCCTGCAGAAACTGCTCTTCTAATACACTCCAATCTGCAGCAATAATATTTTGTATTTCTTCTAATAAAGACAAACAACGAGAAGAAAAACTATCTTCTTCTTCTTCTTCTTCTTCTTCTTTTGCTGCTGCTGCTTCTCCTGCTGCTGCTGCTTCTGCTGCTTCTGCTGCTTCTGCATCGGTGTCCAGCAAGAAGAGTTGTGTGTGAGCCTAAAAAGAAAATAAATAATTAAAAAATAAAAACAAATTAACAAAGGTAAGGAGACAGACAAATAAAAGAAACAAATCAAGAGGAGACAGCAAGCAAGAGACAAACAAAGAAAGAGAGAGAGAGAGACATACAAACAAATAAAATAAATACAAACACTCAATAGAGAGAAGAAAGATACAAAAAGGAAGACGAATAGACAGACAAAGAAAGACAAAAAGATAAAGAGAAGCATAAAGAAACAGCAACAGAGCGAGAGAGAAGAGACAGAACACAAGCAAGCGAATATATATATATACATATATATAAATAAATAATTAATTAAAATTAAAATTAAAATTAAAACAATACCTTCAAAAAGACAGAAAGGATACATTGAATAAAATCGGCATTCGCTCGAGACAGAAGATGATAACGGAAGAAACGAAGCATTTCCAATATCTGCACACAAACCCTAAACCCTAAACCCTAAACCCTAAACCCTAAACCCTAAACCCTCATCTCTACCCCTAAATGATAATAAGCCCAAAGCGTCTGTCTTTCCGGATTAGCAAATCAACAAAGGGGTGCAACGAGGAGGCAAGAAGAAGAAAAAGAAGAAGACAAAAGAAAGAGAAAAAGAAAAAGCAAAAGACGCATACTTCGTCTATAGTCATGACGTGTTATACATGCAAAGAAAATAAAACAAATAAAACAAATAAAACAAATAAACAAAAGAAATAAAACAAACAAACAAAACAAACAAAACAAATTCTTTTTCTTTTTACCTCTTCTTCTGTCCCCATAGCAGAAGGCCCTAACTCTCCTATAGCCAATGCTAGTGCTGTAGGAGAGCAGCTATGAAAGAAGTTTAAAATATCTGAGTATAAAGAAAAAGATTAAAATAAAATATAAATAATAAATTGAACAGGGCAAAGAGGTGTATGTACACCGCAGAAGGAACAGCTCAGGTGTATATACACCGCATACTTCTTTCTACAAATATATAAATATATATTTATATATACTCACTTGTATATTTTTCTTCTTTATTGTCTGTCTTTGCCGCAAGCAATCGCTGTAACTGCGATTTAAATTTGTTGTTGTTGTTGTTGTTGCTGCTGCTGGTCTTGCTGCTGTTTTTTTCTTTTTTCTTCTTTATTTCTTCGCTTTCTTCTTCTTCTTTTTCAGGTGTATTTACACCTCCGCCTTCATCAAAACGCGATGGTATAAAAAAGGGAACGTCTGGCAGTGGCTCAGGCGGTAAAGAGGGCTGCAAGTAAATAAATAAATATAAATAAATATAAATAAATAAATATATATATATAAGCAAATATATATTAACATGTAAATAAATATATATATTATATATATACAAATCAGAGAAAACAAATTAATCAATGTACACATAAATAAATAAATAAGTATACGAGTATATAAAGACAAGACAAACATATCAATATAAACGAATAAATAAATATAATAGAAACCAATACATATAAAACAAACAAGTATAAACGCATAAACAAATATAAGACAAATAAACAAAGGAAATAAATAAACAAATATAAAACAAATAAACAAACATAAAACAAACGAATGAACGCGCGAGCAAAGAAAAACAAAAAACAATCTTCCTAGAGGAAGATGAAGAAAGTAAGAAGAGAGACAAACGCCAACGCACCAACAACTGATAAAACAGCAGCAGCAGCAGCAGCAGCAGCAGCAATTAAGAGCAGCAGCAGTGCACACACTCAACCAGCAGCAGCAGAAACATCAGCACGTACACCCAACCAGCAGCAGCAGCAGCAGCAGCAGCAGCAGCGGCAGCAGCAGCAGCTGGCAGCAAGCCTCAATGCAGCATATTTCCTTACTTTTGACTGTTCTTTAATTTCATCTACATATAAAATAGCATGTAATCGAGATGCCGATACACCCGAGAGTGTGAGTGCTCCAGGGGCTAAGGGGGTTTCCTTGCTTTTATAATGTCTTAGCATTGCAGCAGCAGCAGCTTCCTCGTCATCTTCTTCTTCTTCTTCTTCTGCTTCTTCTTCTTCTGCTGCTGCTGCTGATCCTGCTGCTGCTGCTGCTGCTGCTGCTCTTGTTAATAGCTTCGGCTCTTTAGGGGTTTTATGCAAGAGAGGTTTTTCTAGAGAAAGAGAGAAGACATGTTTGTTGTACCATTCATATATATTTCCTACAAACATACATCAAAAATATATTATCTTTTATGCTTCTTCTTTTGTTGCTGCTGGTGCTATCGATTGTTTTATTAATATTATTATTATTATTATTATTATTTATTATAATTATTATTATATTGTTGGTAGTATTATTACTATTATTACTACTATTATTATTAGTATCATATATATATATATATATATATACATGTATGCATATACACATGTGCATATATATATATATATGTATATATATGCGTGTACATTTCGCCTTAAGTTTATATTACCATGACTATGTTTTATGATTATTATCAGCATTCTAATTGCTGCAATAATAATTATAACTATAATAACAAGCATAATAATAACAATAATAATAACAAACATAATAATAATAATAATAATAACAATAACAATAACAATAATAATAATAATAAATAATAATAAATAATAATAATGTCTTACCCTCAGTTTGGCTGTGTGCAGTAAATAGACGAGCGCCGTTAGGGTGAAAGACTAAAGAATTAACAGTTTTCTTGAACGACATCCAATCAACAACAGAAGCAGCAAGTATATCATAAACCCAAAGAGAGCTGTCTATACACCCCGCAGCAAGAAAGGTTCCTTCGGGGGAGAATGTAAGACAAGAAGCTGTAGGTAAAGGTATATTTGAATCAATAGATGTTATTAAGCGAATAATGCTCTGAGATAAACTGTCTACTAAACAAACATATCCGCATCGATACACCGCAGCTAACAATACACCCCACACCTTAAAAAAACTTATACCTCCACCGCTGCTACCGTCTGGCAGCAGCAAACTTATGCTGCTTCTATACTCTCCTCGCTGCAGACCCCAGTATGATATGCTGCACTCCTATAATCAAACATCACAAACAAATTATAAAGATGCAGCAGCACATGCAGCAGTAGAAGCAAAAGACGCAGCAGCACCACCAAATGATGCACCAGCAGCAAAAGCAGCAGCAAAAGCAATTGCTGCAGCAGGTAGAGCAGAAGCTACAACTCGTGCAGCAACAGCAGCAAGCTGCAGCAGCAGAGCAACAAACAGCAGGGTCAACAACACAACAAACAGCAGCAGCAACAACAAACAGCAGCAGCAGCAGGAGCAGCAGCACTTAAAACGAACCGCATAGTGTGATACAGCAGCTGCAGCAGCAGCAGCAGCAACTCAAATGATTCCAAAGACAAAGACACCCCCTAAACCCTAAACCCTAAACCCTAAACCCTAAACCCTAGGGCGGCCTGGCTAATCCAAAACAGGGAAGCGGTTGTGCTGCTGCTGCTGCTGTGTCTTTCTTTCTTCTCACCTCAGGGTCAGAAGAAGCAGAAATAACAACAGAAGCCCCCATCATACTAACCCCACAAACCGATCCCTTATGCGCCTTCTCGACTCCCTGCTGCTGCTTCCTGCTGCTGCTGCTGCTGCTGCTGCGCAAGAACTCGCCCCGATGTAAACATGATTGCAGGTTAAATTTATGCATGCGGCCGTCTGCATAACCCACTACAACGAAGTTGCCGCAGCTGCTGCAGCAAAGTGCTGTTGCTGCTGCTGCTGCTGCTGCTGCAGATACACCGCAGCGAGATGGGGGCGTCAAGACACGCGGCTCCTGAGAATAAAAAGAAAAAATATAATTTTTTAATTAAATAAATAATAAATAAATAATAAATAATAAAAAGATAGATGAACACACCGCATACACACCATCTGTTAGTTTTTATTTAAGTAAACATTTTATATTCATATAGATATGTTTTATATAAAATAAAATATAACATAATATAATATAAAAATATATATATATATTGTAATGTAATATATATTTCTATGTAAATAAACCCTTTATATTTATTTTATTTAAATAAACATCTCTTATTTTAGTTAAACAAACCTTTTATATTTATTTTGCTTAGATATGCATTTTTTATTATATTTAATAATTTGGTGTTTGCATGCAATCAACACAAATTAATTCGGGGTAAATAAATAAAATAAATTAATTTAAGGTTTATTATATATTTAAATAAATAAAAATAAATTAAGTTGGGGATTATAATATATTAAACAGAAAGAAGAGTATATAGAGTGCATAATATATTAAAACAAACAAAAAGAAATGCATTTAGGGTTTATAATATATTAAAACAAACACAAAAAAATGCATTTAGGGTTTATAATATATTAAAATAAACACAAAAAAATGCATTTAGGGTTTATAATATATTAAAATAAACACAAAAAAATGCATTTACGGTTTATAATATATTAAAACAAACACAAAAAAATGCATTTAGGGTTTATAATATATTAAAACAAACACAAAAAAGAGTTTTAAATTTTATTTAGTTTAAAAGTATATTCTTACAAGTGCTTTCTTGTGTGCACTCCAAACAAAGACAGGATGTGTCTTCGCGTGAGCTGTAACGACAGCCGGCCAATCATAGTGCCGATTAAAAGAAAAAGATAAATCAACAACCCCTTTTAAACGCCGTATAGAAGCTCCAGCCCCCTGAAACACCATATAAACCCTAAACCCTAAACCCTAAGCCCTAAACAACAGGGGATAGGAAGAGAATGAGCATCTCAAGTCAAACGAAAGAAAACCAACAAAAAAACCCATTATATACCCTAAACCCTAAACCCTAAACCCTAAACCCTAAACCCTAAACCCTGGACGTGCCTGCATTTTGCCCTTCAGGTTCTTCTGAGAGAAGATGCAGGTTTGGTGTTGTTGAATTAAAGACGTAAACCCTAAAAACCCTCGGCCTCCATGAGATGTTGCAACCAACAGCTGGTTCCCCTCGGGCCCTACACACAAACCCTAAACCCTAAACCCTAAACCCTAAACCCTAAACCCTAAACCCTAAGAAAGAAGAATGGAGATCAAATGAATTCACACGCCGCAGCAACCAATGCAACCACCGAATACGCAAACACCAGTTCTTTCTTTAGTGTATATGTATTAAACCTTAAACCCTAAACCCTAAACCCTAAACCCTAGACCCCCCAAACCCTACACACTCACAAGCACAAACAAACATCAAAAGGAAAGAAGTTTAGAATTTGCAAACAGTTCCTAAACCCGCTCAATCCCGCGCAGCGTCCAGCCCCAAACCCTAAACCCTAAACCCCAAACCCTAAACCCTAAACCCTAAACCCTAAACCCTAAACCCTCACCATAGAACTGCATGTGGGTGACAGTGCCGATGTTGCCTCTGCGGGCCTTCAACTCTCTCGGTATTCCATCAGGGTTGTCAAATATCCACTCCACTAACGCGTTGTCGCTCCCTGCAAACCCCAAACCCTAAACCCTAAACCCTAAACCCTAAACCCTAAACCCTAAACCCTAGCTCTACAGGTCTCCGCCTGCTGCACGACTACCCCTACAGACCCGAAACCCTTTTAAAATTCCCTAAAACCCCCAACCTCTAAACCCTAAACCCTAAACCCTAAGCTCTAAACCATAAACCCTAAGCCCTAAACCCTAAACCCTAAACCCTAAACCCTAAACCCTTACCCGAGGTAATCATGAGGGGTTGGTGGGGCATGAAGTAAATGTGCACAACGCTGCCTTTGTGGGCTTCTGGGATCGTCTCCAGGAGACGGTTTTCTTTGAGACCCCACACGCAGAGATCTCCGTTGCTGCTGCCGCTGACGAGGGTTGCTGCTGCAGTTGCTGCTGCTGCAGGAGCAGGAGCAGCAGCAGCAGCAGCAGCAGCATCCATACGAAACGCTAAAGCAGTAACAGCACCCTGAGCTGCTGCTAAATGAAAACACAACAGCACTTCATCTCTCTTTATATCTATAACCAGCACTCTGCCGTCTGTACACCCCAACCCAATAACATCAGGGCAGGGGCTCTTCGCTAGCACCGTAATGCTGCTGCTGCCGCTGCTGCTGCTGCTGCTGGTTGTTGTTGTTGCTGTTGCTGCTGCTGCTGCTGCTGGGGTGTCTAGACACCTGAAGGTATGTATTTTGCTGCTGGTTTTGAA
>NW_013547301.1:22500-24365 GCF_000499425.1 Eimeria acervulina
GTTGGATCTAGGGTTTTACGGTTTAGGGATGAGTTGAGGGTTTAGGGTTTAGGAGTTGGGGATAAGAATTAAGGGTTTAAAGTCTAGGGTTTGAAATAAGGGTTTAGGAGGGTTTAAGGTTTGTGTTGGGGATTAGGGTTTAGGGTTTAGGGTTTACATAATTCTTTTTGCATGGAATTGAAAATCTTTTTAGTTTTTGTTTTTGTGTTTTTGTTTGTTTTCAACTGCAATTAAACAACATGAAGACCCCCACCGCCTGTTTTGTTTTTTCTTTTGTTCTTCTTTTGTTTATTTTTACTTTTATTTGTTTAAATAATTATTTAACAAAGTCGGTGTCTGTCTCTCTTCTTCTTCTCTTCGTCTTCCCTCCTAATCTTTACGTCGTTGTGCTCCTATATATTTATATACATATCTAAATATATACTTATATACGCAAATAAACATGTATATATAAATATATATATATATATATGTCCAAGCAGCAGGCTACCTTAACTGTTAACTCTTTGATGCATTACTTCATAGATAAAAGTATAAATATACAATTATATATATAGATAAATATATATATATAGACAAATATATAAATAAATATAAATATGTAAATATATGTATATATATATTTATTTTATATCTACAGAGTGGAGCTCTTCTACTTCTACAACTTCTTCTGTTTTACCCCCTACGACTTCTTTTCATTTTGAGCGCATGCAAAAAGGCAAACTCCAAATTGGTTTTTGGGATTTGTCTGGTAATGCAGCGGTAAGAGAATATAAATATAATTAAAAGAAGTTAAAAGAATTAAAGATAAAAAAGAAGAATAAAAAAGAAAGTTAAAGAAATAAACCACAAAAAGACAGACAGATAAAAATATTAATTTAAAAAGAAGAATGACAGATATAAAACAATATAATAATATTAAAAGAAAGT
This sequence comes from Eimeria acervulina, assembly GCF_000499425.1. Taxonomy (NCBI): domain Eukaryota; phylum Apicomplexa; class Conoidasida; order Eucoccidiorida; family Eimeriidae; genus Eimeria; species Eimeria acervulina. The sequence goes on from NW_013547301.1 coordinate 23,431, forward strand.
AGACAAATAAAAAGATTAATATAAAAAGATAGACAGATATAATAAAATATATATATATATATAATAAACCAAAACATATAAATAAATATACAGAGGAGACTGCAAATGCATGCATAATACAAAAAAGCAGCAAATAAAATGAAGGACGAAATAAACAAATACAAAAAAATAAAAATAGAGCAAACAAATAAATAAAAGCAGCAACAAATAATATCTGTGCACGAAATTATTTGTATGAAGATTAATTAATTAGATGAATACTAGAAACTAATATTGATCAATAATTAATTAATTTTAATTAATAAATTAATTAATTAATTTTATTTGTTTATTTATTTGTTTTGTTTGCAGCTAAGAAGCGCATGGAATGCATTTTATCGTTATGTAGATGTGTGGTGTGTGGTGTATGTAGTAAATATATTAGATATATCAATTAGCAGTTTATCAGAAAACAAAGTAAATATTCAAGAGTTATTAAATGAAGCTTCATTAATGAATGCATCAATAATAATAGTATTAAATACGATGGGTGTATCTATAGAAGACTTACCGAGAAAACCTACAGATATTGCTGCACTCCTCGGACTCTTCTCTTTAACTTCTAAAGATATACAAAGAACAAGACAATGTACTGTTAATTGTATATTAGGATTAAACGACAGTGATTGGTTTGAAGCGTTTAACTTCTGCATTCAAAGAATCTATAAAATCGTCTATCCTCCGCCTCCTCAGCCTCGCAACAGAAATAGAAATCTCAACAAACAAAACAAAGAAAATACTAACAAAGAAAATACTAACAAAGAAAATACTAACAAAGAAAATACTAACAAAGAAAATACACAGACAAATAATAATTAATATCATCATTCATATATATATATATATATGTACATATATATATATATATATATATATATATATATATATATATATAT
>NW_013547300.1:0-25914 GCF_000499425.1 Eimeria acervulina
TGTACGGGTGAAAAGGGTGGAAGCCCGAGTAGCAAACGCACGCGTCACAGCACAACAGCGCAGCAAGATCCCCATAGAGGAACACAACATGCGGCCAGGAGAATAGAACAGAGCAAACCAGTAAGCACAAATGCCTTGCACTCCAGAAGAGCAAGGCCGACCTGAATTAGCTGCACACAGGAGAGCCCAACAATCCTGCGAAGCAACACAAGGCAGAACAGTAACAAACACACTCCTGGGAGACCACCTGAGGCCGTTGGGACACCGAGTAGAGGTTCGGGTAGAGGAATAGAAGCAAGATATGTAGGAGCAGCCACTCCCGTTGAGTTCCGTTGAGACTAATATACAGGGTTGAAAAGTCTGGAACCTCCCCCCTCCCCCCGCTCCGATGGACTGCCGAATAGTTGACTACGCTGATAGCCCCAGTGACCCAGACTTATGGAGCAATCCAATAATGATGCAAAGGGGAAAGGAAGAAAATATGAGGGTTATAGAAGAAAGAAGAAACGAAACGGTGAAGCGGTTTCTGCTCAAGAAAGGGGGAAGTTGTAGTGCACAGGCACTACAATGGAGCTTTGGTGTGGCATCTAGAGGCCTAAAATCATGAAAAGGAATGGTTACTGCAGAATGTTTCACGGATTAGGACACTTTTAAATAGAAAGCAGCTTAATAGGATCAGAATGCTCGCCAGCCGGCACCAGCTTGGGGCTGGGTGCGAGGCTGTTGCTGTGACCCTAGCTCACGCCCTCGGCGAGGGTCGGGCATCAGTTCTATTATTCTGGTTTTTCTTTCGAACAATAATAGGAACTCGATCGTATATTTGGTTGTTGATTGTGTTTATTAGTGGCTGCAGCGAGAATCATAGATTTTGGTGTCTGGATATAGTGTGTGCACCTATTCAGTCTACCTAGGGATCTATCGTAGTGAGAGCTTAGGCCCGCTGTGCACTCAGTAAAGGCGCCAACTTTTTCGCACTTCATTTTCGCACGGTGTTTCACTCGTCAATTGGCAAATATGTTTCCGGATTTATTCCACCTCGACAAAACGAACGAGGATATGCTGTTGTGTCCCAGGTTTGCTCATTGGGTGCTCACTCAAGACAGCATCTCCCAATGACGCCTGCTAGCTGCGCGACAAGTGATTCAACGTAGCAGAGCTGCTACCGCACACTCGCGTGACGCAACGCTTGCTATTCACCACTGAGATATGCAGTTTCACTGGGATTTCAGCGCTGCAGTCACATCACGCGGCTTTAGCTTGAGCTCAATGCTGATTAGATCCAACTCCCGCTCAACACACAACGCGCTTGTAATGTCATTGGGCCTTCAAAATCCCCATCACGCGGTAGGTTTTTCAATTCATAGGTTGGAACAGCCAGAGATAAACCCCTTTATTGCCTGTATCTGGACCACAGTTGTTCTGACAGCAGGTTTTGCAAATGGCTCACGCTGGTGCTGCACAACTTACATGAACTAGGCAAATGCCCCAAACACTCTTTACGCGCGGCTGTACAACGAGGCCGGCACCGACCCCCCCAAATCAAACGCTTGACCTTGTGGACGGCTTGTTGTACAAGCGCCTCTTTTCTAGGAGGCAGATATCCTCGCACACCCAAGCCAAAGCGGAAACGCCACAGGACACTAAAAGCAAATTCGAGCTCTCGAAGGTCCACACGCATATGGCACCGTTGTTTTGCTTCAACGAATCGGCTTGTTCTCCGCGCCTGTATTGATCTAGTGCTGTGACTTTGGAAAACAGGCTTGGACAGGATTTATTCTCTAACAGCGCCTCTAAACAAGGCAGGCAGCTCGCCCGCTTCATAGTCAGCATTTCTGCAGCAGTCTACCTACTCTGTTGATTCCTGCTGTAGCAAGAACGGAATCAGCCGCACTCATACGCACAAAAGTTCTGCACTGCTCGTCATCGACCACCGGAAATGCTCTGTAGAACGCATAGATTGCCCGAAAATCGAACAGAATCTAGTATTGTTGCCTGGACCTTGAGGAGATGAACAGCCTAAGGCGAATCAAAACAAAACGAGCTCCAACGTCTATGAAAGGTGTCCAGACGCTGGACAAATGGGCATATATGCAGCAACCAGCGACACACCAGCATACTGCAACAAGCACCCCATGAATGAGAGCTACTGCTGCTGAGTCATTGATGCTGCCGGGTGAATCCAAGGTTCGCAGTACGTACATGCCCTGAAGTACAAGCCATATTTGCTTGAAGGACTACCTCCCACGCCGCGGTCTGTACCTTGCAGTTGTCCAAGGAGAGAGCAAGCCTAATATTCGAGCATGGTGTTTTTATACGCTTAATGGGAGCAGCCAGCACACACCGGCGTGCGTGGTCGAAGAGATGCATGGGAACTCAGGGAACTAGATCGCCCATAACTCGGAGATACGTGGATGAATGGCACGCCACCTACTAGCAACTCGATGTTCACCACCTCGCAGTGTGACCTCTGACCTCAAGCTCAAAAACCCGCACTCAAAGCAAAAGCGCCATTGTTGCGGTTCTGTTTAGTGGGAGACTCAATGATGCATGGTGGTGCTATTCCACTATTTGCTCAGTCAGAAGACCTCACACCATCACGGTATTTGTCTGCTCAACAAATCCTTGTTCGGCCCAATGATATCACAGCGAGAGAGCGAGAACAAACGGAGTGCATCTGGCTGCACACCACTCCGTCTACTTTATTTGCTTGGGGCCTGCGGCGACTGCCCTGGAGGCAGCTTCTTGTTGGCGAACTCACGTCTTAGTTCAAAAATGTTTGTTTCTTTTTCAGCCCTAATACTGCGCACACTTAGGCAAAGCAGTGCAGACTATGCAGATAAGCTAACGACTGCGCCCTCTCCAACGGGAAACCACCCAGGCCTCAACCACTAATTTGGGGCAGAATCCTAGCCATTCTTCCGGCCTCTGGCAGTGAGGGTGGGTCGGAGCCGCCTAAATGTTTTGAACACCTCTGATTTGCATGTTCTGCGAACAGCTCGCGGGCCGCGAAAGCCTTTCAATCTGACCGCTGTAGCTGGGCCCAGCGGCATCAGGATGTGCAGCTCGGGATTTGGATGTCTCAGGCATTAACAGCTTAACTTTTAGCAGGCGCCGCCCATCCGAAGCGTGCGTGCAGGCGGCGCATATAGCTGGGAAAGCTAGAGAAAGAAAGAACGGGTCAAGGCGACAGAGACAACAACTGAGTGAGAACTGAGCCCCACCTGCCTAACGGGTAAAGCTCCTATTTTGCCTGTTTGCCATGACCTCCCAGCGACTGCTGCCAACAAGCATCCGCGTAAATCATGAATCTCTCAGGAGCTACATTCTGGCTCTGCGGGCCTTTATTAGCAGGCGGTGGGGAGACAGCTCTACTCTGTCTTTGATCAGGAGCCGCTTGCCCCTAAACCCTTGACGCTGACCTCTCATCGCCAGCGCGCGTTGCACTTCAAGTATTCACTACAAAATTATTCAGCATATTTTCGAGCCGCATTGCCCCTACTGTAGGTCCCCTACTCGTCGGCATCGAGAAAAATCAATTGCCGATGGACGCTACCGCAAAATGTAACGAGTTGAACACATTCGAGCTTCTGTCGGCGAAAAGAAGCCCTACTCTGATAGGCGGAGCCAAAAAGGCGTCTTGTGTGAGCTGGCTCCACTACGTTCTTGCATGCGATATGCAGGCACACTGATGCAGCTTAAAGCAGCAGCAGCGATGGCCCACAGCGGCAAACATGCCCACAGCAGCAATGGCTCCGCATGCGCAAAGAAGCCATTGCCACACCGCCAGCTGCAGCAGCCACAGCAGCAAGGGCCTGCATCCCTCCGAACCGAAGACCATGAGAGCAAAGCGCGTTGGCATGCGAAATGCTGGGATGGAAAGAAGCTCACAGCCATATATGAACTAATGGGCAATGTGTGTTTTAAAGATGAAAGCACAGATTGGAGGAAAGTCTGGACATTCAGCGACCCGAGGAAGCAATTATGTCCAGAAAGGCGCACGCAAACATGCAGGAAGACGCACCGACAAGACTATCCGAGGTGGTGAGGGTGCAACGACACAAGTACGCCGGGAAGAACGCAGATACACAGGCCAGTATACATGAAAATGAAGACAGAAAGGCGCATGCAATCAAAAATCTAGGTCTCCGCCTGGCACCGCCGAAGAAAGGCTTGAGTCTTCTCGCCCCCCAGGTCTGTCAAACCGAATGATGTGTTCTTCTGCTGCACTCAAAGAATCTTGCGCTTCGGCCCCCGTTCGAATGTAACGCACAATTCTGAAGACGCACGTAAAGGTGACACTAGCAAACGCCAACGCTTCAGTCCGCAATCCACACTCCGCACACCACACCACAAAAATCCACAATCCAAACATTACGCCACCATCCGCAATCCGCACACCACAATACCGCAATCCACAAGACACACGCCACATGCAATACACAACACACCAAACACCATACACCACACACCATACACGGCACACGACACACAGCATGCAACACGCCACTTGCTACACACCACTTACCGCACACAACATGCAACACACAGTGCACACAGCACGCAATAGACAACGCACACAGCACGCAACACACAAACTACGACACACATAACGCGCACAACACGCACACCCCACGCAGCACACAGAACATACACAACACACACCAAACGCACAATACACCACACACACTACATACACCACACACGTGCACTGCGAATAGCAGCAAATGGCACAGGAGAAACGCGCCAACACCGAGAGGGAAGCGACACCAAGGAGGGCGGATAGAAGAGGACAGGGGCACCAATACAGAGCATGATATACCCCTGCTCGTTACATGCATAAAATGAGGACAAGAAAGACAAAACGAATCACGAAAAGAAAAACGGTCTGACGACCCTTTCCCTTTAGGCCTCAACAGGACCACACCACGCACGAGTCGCTCAAGAGGAGGGGCACAAGGGCCCGCCAAACAGCAGTGCGCGAAAGGAGACATCAGCAGCCAAAAGGGGACAACCGAAGTGAACATGAGGCAGCAGCGGTAAAGAGGTGAAGAGGTCAAGAGGAGACAGCAGCACCAAACGCAGCACAGCACCAGCCCACAAGAGGAGGCGGCTGCCCAGAAAGAAAGCAGCAGTCGCCGACAGGAGGAAGCCGCAGCCAAAGAGAGATTCGACAGACCAACCCACCTAACGAACTGGGCCACGTATCGTATGGTAAGGAGAATAACAGTGACAAACTCATCTAGGGACTCCACCACGCCGACCTGAGCTCCGCAAGTCAGAAGCCTAAACCCTCGAACCTACAACCTGCAAGCTTCTAGAGCGGGTACGCTCATTTAGCCGAAGAAAGCTTTCCGGTCCCGAAACCGTAGAAGATGAGGAGTGTTTGAGGTCTAGAGTTTTGGCAGGCAATGAGACCGTCCCCACCCCCCCCCCTTTGATAGCCGGTAATGCAGCTTGCTTCCTTACTCACCACTTCTAGTAGGAGTAACAGCCAACTGACAAAGCAAACCAGGGAGACAGCGAAGTCAAACACGTGCCAGCCGCTGCTCCAGAACGACTGCAGTGCGCACGCATTTTTGCAAAGCCCCAAATTTCATCCAGCCCGCAACGCCCCGCAGTGTGCAGAACCTTCGGCCGCTCCCCTAGCTGCAAGTAAAAGGGCTTAAGGCTTAAACGTTAGACTTCATGCAAAGAGGGTATGCATTACCTTTCCTAAAAGAATCATGTCAGCGATTGTCTCAAAACAAACTGCGAACGTTATAAGGCCGTCCACCACGCACACCCACACAGGCACGGGATTCTTCTGCTGTACGCATGCAAACCCAAAAGCCTAAACACGAATCCCTTTACCTTGATACGAGCAGCACAACTTGGCTGCGTGTGGCGACCAGATCGGCTAGTGCTAGCGTGCACCGCTGCTATAAAGCAACGCGACGACACATGACGGGCAAATTCAACAGCAGAGACAGCAGCGGGCATGAATCAGCCGCAACCAAAACGCATTGCTTGAGAGGCGTATCTTGTGTATAAGACTCCAATGCTCAAATCCTAAGTCCTAGACAGTAAACACACTTGCAGCTATAAGACTTACAAAGTGGACATCTACGATCATAAATATGACAAGACACAGAGTCGCGATGGCCATGAGGAAGCAGTAGGCGAGATACCATCTGGACAGCCGTATGTTGTAAATAATACCTTTGCCTATGTCATTCTGTATTGATAGCAGTACGGCGCTCTGGGCCTTCCGCCGAGATGACAGCAACGGGTTAACCTCCTGGGTGCGGCCCCGAGGTACCCCTTCCTCCTTCTTGGCCTCCATATCGCTCCCCACTGGAATGCACAATCTATATACTTATGCTGCTGCTGCTGTTGCCGTTGCCAGTGAATCTCGGGAGCTGCTGGTACCTTCTGCTGAAGCCTCTGACGGTGTTATGCTCAGTCCAAGATCTCCGTGCACTTCTCTTGTTCCTGCCTACGCCCGTAAGGCTAAACGTGTCATTAATCGCTCAGAACTCTCCGCACGCACCAGCACCTGAGGTAGCACAGGGGGCCCGTCCTGGCCTTGTTTGCAATGGTCGAAAGAGGCGGAGAAGCAGTCACTATGCGGGGAAAGGTGTAAACAACGGAACCAAGCAGCTCTTCCTCTTTGTTTTCCCTAGAAGCAAAACTTCACGGGCAAGTGCTGGCAGCGCCGCGACAGCCGGCACCGTTATCGGTGAAGCACGAAGGACACGTAGCTGCTTTTTGCTTGGCAGGAAGAAGCAGCTTCGTTTGGTTACATTTTTGAGAAGCATTAATCCAAAATTTCACCTTAGTGCATTCTTTTAGAGAGATGTGGACTCAGATGAAACTAGAAGGACTGGTGGGCCCCGCTGCAGCAGCTGGTTGCAATGGGAGGCCCTAGACCATGGCACACAGCGACGTTCTCCTTTCCATATATTTATGCATTCGTTGCTCCACGATTTCCTTGTATTCACATCACCAGATAATGGTAATGCATGATTTTCGTGTGCCTGTTATCGCGTCTACCCCGTGTGCAGCTGAAGGGGTTCGGCAACAGCTAACAATGCCGAGCGGCAGGGTGGCCTTAGTCGTTGCAGCTTTACAACTTTCCCATTCGGTACAATCAAATGATAATGATATTGCTGCGCTTACATATGCTGACTTTTCAAGTATGCATGTTGAGATGAGGGCATCGAGGATGGCACGTTTCCACCGGCACTTCGTCGGGCAGCGGCATGGTCTGTATCATGGTCTCTCAGAAGTTGGTGCATTACAGACTTGACCCTAGTAGGAAGGCCGTACACAGTAGTTACCCCGCACGTAGTAGGCAGGCCGCACGCATTAAGCAGCCCGCACGCAGTAAGCAGCCCGCACGCAGTAGGCAGCCCACATGCAAGCGGAAGTACAGCAATTGCCTGATGGGTTGGCGCAAACAGCAAAATAGGGTTTGGTTGTGCTCGCAGGCGTGGGTGCATTGCCGCATTAGTAGCACGGAGATGCGTTGCAACTCATTTCATGCCGCCTACTCTCCCCTTGCTGCAGGCCCTCAGGCCGCTATGCCCAAAACGTCGGGAGAGGAGATAAGCTGTTTTCAAGAAGTTCTTGCCTTACGGATTTTTGCTCGAAAGCAGCATTCGAGTGTCCTCGGGAATGACTGAGGGGCTCCGTACACTTGGCAACACTTCATTGTTCACCGGAACGTATGCAAGTACTGAGCCCCACCGCGCCAGCATGGTAACTCGGCACACAGCAGTCAGTGGTGCCGAAACGGCTTCAAGTAATACAAAAGAATAAGTCGCAAGGCGCCCTCTGGAAACCTTGTTCGAAACCTCAGCCTTCTTTTCCGCTTGCACCAGGGAGGCTCGAGCTGATGCGGCATTTGGTGTGTTCTACAGCTTCAGCTGCTGACACTCCATGAAAATAAGGGCGCAGGCTGTGCCCTTCAAAAGCATCTTGGGCGGCCAAAAGAACCTTCTAGCTCCAACGATCTTCTAATTGCCATCTAGGGCATATTCGCAGAGTGTGACCACAACTCTGTATGGAGAGCTCCTAGAAAGTTCAGCGGCTTAGTCCATCCTTAGTGTGGTTGATTGACTTTTCATTAGCTGATTCGCACTTCAAGAACCTCATACGTAAGCATCTAGGGAGTAAGACGAACGCAGTTCTGATGAAAAATCTGGATTGTTGCACAAAAGCGCAATTTCGTGGCAAACTGCCTGTCAGTAACGGCTTCAGGAGAGTGGATCTGCCTCAATGCTGCTCGAAACGACGGCATGCTTAGCGGTAGAGTCATACTGCATGCGAAGCCGTTCAGCAATGCTTTCGTTGTCGAAGCATCACAACTCCATTGCAGCTGCCTCATAAGTTTAGGATCGGGTTGAGCCCTGTAGCATCGGCATGCACGTTAAATCTACATGTTTTTACTCTTTATCAGACTAACACTGCTTAGAGCTCCGTTCCACTTTGCAAATATTTGTGCTCTACTTCCGCTAAATAGAATGCGTGGCAGGCGACTATTCTGCGTTATTTCAGTCTTTTGGCTGCTGAGAGCGCATTACACCAACTGGTGTGGCACTGGCATCGGTGGTTAGGGAGCCAGGCGTGTCAAGAGCTGCGAGCTCGAAAGAAAGCCGAGTGGCTGGCGACGTTCCTGGCATTTTCTTCTTCACTCTTCGTCCAAACGGATCTGGTTCAAGTATTTTAGCAGAGACGCGTCATCCCACGAATCTAACTGTTTGCATGGAAAACGAACACTTGTGTGCTTCTACGCACCACTGCCTATCGAATGGCAGTCGAAGAGCAGACCGCAGTTGCTGGGAATGCTCCTGCACCATGAAACACAAGAAGTTATTCCATGCTTGTGCCCATCCAGCCCTTATTAATTCGGCCAAGATCTCGTAGCTGATTTGTGGGTGCAATTTGGCAGGTACAGTAGTCACTTGCACAAAACACATAACTTTGAATTCCAGATTGTGTGCGCGGGTGTGAAACGGAAAACCATGCCGGTCATTAAGACTTGAATACGCGCACATGCATCAGCCAAGTACAGTAGTGAATAGACTGCTGAATTGGGCAGTCGGTCACATGATGCTTCGATCTGAACCCTCGGAGGCTTTGTTTTGCCGTGATTTTCATTGAACTCGGCGCACTTGTGTCGCCTCCCGCTACTTTCATTTGCTAGCGCAGAACTGCACTCAATTTCTTCTAGCCGGCGACCTCTTCAAGATGTGGAGTTTGCCTGCCCCTCAGAACAAAGATTGGTGATGCGGCGGGAGTGAGTTCCATGCTGTGCACTAGGTGTCTGGCGGGTGGCCATCCCGCGGGGCGCTCCTTGTAATTCGTTCACTGGAGAGGTCTCCACTCAACTGTACCATACCCCGCCGTTCCTAGGGTGTCAACGCAAATGATTGCTGTAAAACAGCGTTCTTCGTAGGAAATCCGTGACAGTATGCATCCCTTTCTCTGTCATCTCCGGCAGCGCCGTTGAACTGCGTTGCAACTTCCTGGCGCTATTCTTGTTGGAACAGTGATGCCACTCCTCTTACAGTAGATGATTCAAATGCTATTAGAAACACTGAAAAACACACTCTCTTTTTGCCATCTGGCACATAGACCCCAACAGTGTTGTCTGGAGGCTGCATGCGCAACCTTCACTGCATTCCCCACGGCATGCCTAGAATTGTGTCGTTGGGAAGTGGCCCAACGTAGAAGCCCGTCATGATGGTAAGATAGCTCATTTCGTATTCGCTTCTACATCATATGCCTCATAGCTTTACCGATCTGGCAGTCTCTGCGAGTCCGTTTCTTGTGTCTGCGACGCAAGAAGCGAAATCGCTGTGTGTAGGGATTGATGTACAGTGCGCATCTGAGTAGGTGTGTATGGAATAACATGTGGTCCGAGAGAGAGCTGTTCACCACAGTGTGAGGCTTGACGCTGCGGTTTGGACGTGAGCGTCTCTCTGGATATTTCGTGGTGGGCCCTACTCTGTACTCTCTGGTGTTGGGGTGGCTTACTCACCATAGACTTGCGTGGAATTTCCAGTCTGAAAGATGGGGGACCTATGTGAACGGCAGATGGTGCGAGCTTTCTATGATGCGAGCAAGTGGGGGAGAAAACGTAAAGGTTCGACCGGCAGAGGAGCGAAAAAGAACCCCTGCTGAGCAAGCTTCTGACCTATCGGCCAGGCATGTGGCAGGTATGACACTAGAAGGGGCCGCACCACTCCTGCGTCCGCACTAAAGGGATCTAAGTTGTGTGCGAGGGCTAGCTAATCATTCTTCTTTTTTTTGTGCGCCAACCTCGGGGTACTATGATGCCTTCCTTCCTGCCCCCTGGTGGACTTATGGCTAGTGGGACATCCACAAGCACGAGAACGTCCACTATTTTCCGTTCCCCCCTTTTACGCTTGCCATTTTCCCACTTCTGGCCACTCTCGCGCTCAGCGGTGAGAGGCGGTCGTTGCAGCATGATCTATCTGAAGTTGTTACATGCATCACGCGTGGTCTTGGGTCGTAGGATAGCATGTAAGGATCCCTTGCACCAGATGTTCCCAAAAGGTGTGCTACAACCTTTGGCATGCTGCTTCCTTTTGCGGACAGCGCTAGGCCCTTGCGCTGCTGCGCCAGACTGGAGAAGAAGTCAACGGTTTTGTGGAAAGTCCTATTACAAATATTTTGACACTACTGCAACTCACGACAGTTCTCGGCTAATTGCGTATCACATTTCTTGTCCAGAACTGCGAACGTCACTGTGCACAGGTTGCAAGTGGACCTGACATCTGAAGCTGCGGCAATGGGGCACAATCTATTTGCGTACCTCTTAGCTAAGTCCTTGAGGCTACGCTTCGCTGGCCGCAGAGGTGTATTGCGAACCGGAAAACCAATGGCTGCAAAATGCAGACTTAAGTCAGAAATAGGCGGCACTACCGTGGTAGGGGACTAGTGCGGTGGGCAAATTCACCACAGGATAATCTACACGTGTTGCAACTTAACGGGGGAGATTAATCGGGCCTCCAGAAGACACTGCTGAGCCCTACAGGCAAGAGAGCAGATGAGTACGTCCACCTCTCAGAACAGCCAACAGACAATGCATCCTCTACGTGATGGGCATTGGAATCAGGGGCCAAGGTTGTGAAACTCGACGCAACGCAATTGCGTTGCCAGGACCCATCATGCATCCACTCCGTCCAGAGGAGCGATTTTTGGGATTTTGTTCAACACTGCGTCCTAGTGCAATCTAAATCAACCGAAGAAAGACTCCGCATATGTACTACGTAACAAGGATCTTGCATCACCCGCTGGATGACTATTGCGTTCTGGAGCGATGGGCAGTGCATCCACCGGAGCAGGCTAACTTGCTTGTAGTATTGTGCATAAAAGGCGATTTGTATCAGGTCGGCATATTTATTCTGCTATATAAACTGCATACATCTATACCACCGCAAAGCAAATATCCAACCAGGCCTGAGAAAGTGAGACTATATGGGCTTTCAAGCCAATGCACCACTCAGAACGACAGCCATAGAAAAGCATCGCCATCTTACAAATTAGAGGGCGAACTATTTCGTGCTTGTGTTATGCGTTTTGTAAGTATCTTGAAAAACTTCAGCTCAACAGCATCAATCCACACTTGTAATCCTCGCTACGCGTCGCTCTCCTGGATATAGATCCGCACTGCCGCATGATAAAGCCAATAATCCAAGCTGGAAGGTGAAGCGTAGCTTATTGAATGATTTATTTTTCCCATACGTAACTGTCTGGAAACTGTAGAGCTGGTCCCTCACTACGTGCATTGCATTTTAGAATGCCCGAATACCAGTGGCGCTGCTCTTTCGGCTGGTTGCGCCATGCATTGCAGCTTTTTTTTCCAGTGTATATGCCGATACCAAAATCCCCACAGGGATTTTGATACTTTGCCATTGTCCGTGTTGCAACGTAATTTGGATGTGTAACGCTCTTCTCATGGGAAAAAAGGTCCTTGCTTTACGGACCTGGTGTCATATTCGACAGGGCCGTCAAAAGCCATGCGCAGGATACGGACTCAACAGCTTAGCGCCGTCGTGAACAGATGCAAATGCGGTCCATGGGGTTTCTGAGAAGAAACAACTCAGTACGGGTGTTGGTACGCATGCTGCACACCTGATTAACCAGCCGTTACATGAGTATTTCGGGATCCGCGTTGCTGTATTCATGTGACTGACACATGATATTAACCAACTTCCTAGAATAACATAGAATACTTCCTGTATGGGAGTGTACACTGCGACCTATGCAGGGTAGCATGGAAGCAACGAGCCATGCACTGCCTCCCTTTGTTACCACAAACGCGCACAACTTGCTGGCTCAGAAGTGTCGGTAGAGACTTTGCCATCCACAGGATCGCAAGGTGCTGGACCTAAACAACGCCTAACCCCCACCAACAGTGAGAGGTACAGGACGCAACTACAGCTCACCTTGTACGTCTACTGACCACTTGTACAAGGGTGTACAGTACAAGCTACCCAGGCCAGCATGGAAACAGCGAATTGCGTGCAACCTTCTATGTTGTAACGGACGGGAGCATGCGCTTGCTTGAAAGTGCACCTAGGTACTCGGCCACGCTCAAAAAGAGACACTGTACAACGGTGTACAGTACAAGCTGCCCAGGCCAGCATGGTAACAGCGAACTGCGTGCAACCCTCTATGTTGTTGTTGGTAGACCTACACAACGTTGGGATCCGCCTGTACTGCCCTCAGCGCAAAATGGCTCCTCGCGTTCATGCGTGGCAAGGAAGCCTAGAAAACGTAGAGGAGTCGTCAATGTCCCTAAGTAGGGTTCCGTGCACCCCCATATACAAAGAACTCCTGCAAACCTGAACCAAGCAGCGACTCATGAGATCCTAACAGTGTAGCTTTAATTTTTGATAGCCACGCATGACGTTGGAGGGCTGAAAATCGGAGCCATGCATCGTCTCAACTACAAGCAGTCAGTTGTGAAGTACCGCAGACAGTCCATTCCAAACTTTTCTGGTGCCTGCATCTTATGCCCAGAGAAGCCCGCACTGACACCGACGGAAATGAGCGCGGTTTCGCAGAAAAACGGAATCTACAGACACGCCAACCAAGAAGTATCTTACTGCAGAACATCCCCTCGTGCTAGTGTCAAGGCCATGAAGTCTTTGGCGGGTAGTACTGCCCACCACTGCGTCCGCAGAGGTCTAGCAGGAATGCAGCGTTTCATTTTTCCTTGAGCATGCGTACTCCATTGAAAAACACACATTGCTTCGCAGAGTGGCCATGGCACCCCGCAAAGGCCTAGGGACACCCTAACTAGGTTCACACGAGGTCCAAGCTTAACGTGGTTTCCCTATGTTTGTGCTTGCACGCTGCTGAGATGGCAGGTGCATTCCTTTACCGTTCAGAGCACACCTCTAGCCAGCACATCACATTTCCTGAGCCCTCAAGAAGTCAATTAAATCATGTAATATCATGAATACAAGTTTTCAACTCAGTTATCACTAGCAGCCGATTAATGAGGATGTGCTGCCACTGGTCGTAACCATGGCATCCCCAAAGCATGAAAGTGTTCAATTCAGCAGCTGCCTTGATGCAAGCCGCTCAAAAATGTAAGGGCCCTCCAAGAGGGGAGGAGCAGTATGGATAGTAGTAGCAAGGTTTGAGAGCGCACCCCTAGATGCTGCAGGAGACAAGTGCATTAGGCACAAGCGGTACTGTACAGAGCTGGTATGCTGTCCTACCGCTGCCGAATGCCACTGAAGCCTCACGTAGATGAAAGCGAAGGCTTTTGCAACAGCAAAAGAGATAGTCCGCTGTAAAGAGGCTGCAAAAGTTCCTAAGATGTGGGTTAAAGAAGAGGGGCACAGCTCACTAGATGGGATGGTGTCAACTGCAAATGCAAGCACGGAGAGTTGGGGAGCTGACATGGGGCGAAGCACGCTCCCAAAATTGAGGAAGTAGAAGCAAGAAGGCAGTGGTGGCGCACGCCGGCTATGTACAGAGGTGGAAGAGAGAGCGACGGGTCGCCATACAATGTGGGAATGATAGCATGTTTGCAACCGGCAGCTTGTGTGCTGTGCATGCTGCATGGGGACAAGGCACTATTCGTGCTACCATTAGCAGGCTAATTAGGGCAGTTCGAGCAGACGAATAAAATTCATGTAACGTTGTTAGCAACGCTGATTTGAACGTGTCCCACCGAGAGCCAGTGCGCAAAGCACCTGGAGCTGCACTGTTTCATGCTTCCATACTTTGGCATTGGGCGGCAGCGCTGTTTTGACGCAATGCCGCCGGCTATTCGGAACATGGGAACTTTTGCATGTCAGCAATGCGGCGTGTTCCGGCCCAACGGACTGTGCAACGGGGTTGATATTAAAAGTTTTACAACGCGTGTACCTTCGGCGTTCCATCTCCTAAAGGGCAGCTGCCAAGGGACAGAGCGCGTATGCGTTCCTACAATCACTGAATGGTACTTAGATACTGTAACAACTTTGCATTCTTGACGGTCTGAGACGTGCAAGTGGCCTTTAATTCTTAATGCCTGGAGTAGTAGTAGGTGGACCATTTGCATCAATGGGTAATAGCGCTGAGAACTAGCTAGGCAGCGCACTCTTTGCTGCCCAATCAGCATAATTTATGATCACTACTATTATTTTTACGGTTACTACTGAAGTTGAAGCACCAAAAGAAGCGATCTATTATCACCAATCTTGTAGTGCCTCTGCTGACCTGAAATCTCACACCTGTGCGCTGGGGTTTACCGCTATTCGAAAGCTATCAAGCAGCTTAGAGTTTTGTAATGGTTTCTAGACTGAACTGTCATCCGGTTGGGCAAAAACTGATTATTTTACTCAATTATGTGTAGGCTTAGTTGTAGGCTGTCTCTGTTCATGGGTGCTCTCCGCTTATTTGGTCTCACTCTTTTTTCTCTTCAGTGCTAAACCTCATGGATGAGCAACACCAACAAACGTCTTGCATCAATTCTTAACCTTATTTTAGGCGTTCCGCCATCCATCCCAGCGACGATGAAATCTTTGGGAGCATAAGCAGCGCAAGCCACACGAAGCAGTTCTCTTCAACTAAGAATCAAGTAAACTCAGCACTGACTGAGCACGCTAAAGTCCGCATAATTTATACTCTTGCAGCACTGGTGCATCAGCCGTAGCAATAGAGGCAGCAGTACAAGCAATGGCACGAAAACATTAGCGTCAGTAGGATTCATAGTAGATCGACACCAACAGCTGGTGAACCAGGGAACGCGCAGTAGCCTAAGTAACCAGAACGAAACGACAGAGCAAAACGTCGATTCGCCTGAAGGGGTCATCATAAATCATTTTGAGGACGTGCCTGTCAATCAGTGTGAAAAGAATGGGATTTTCATCACATATGCATTAGCAAAAGCCGACGCAGACTTTGGCGTTATCAAGCGTTTGCCTCGCCTTCACAGATCCCTAGAACAACGTATGCTGAATCGTCAAATGATGCACGAAAGGCAGCAGCAACAGAATGCGCGCCTCCACGTTATTCCGGTGAAGCCTAACGAGCAACATATAGACTTCATACCAACGGAAAAAACAAGATGATGGCAACAAACGCTACATGCTCGGCCACACTTCACGCGTGTAAAGCCTAGATTCTGAGATCTCCTCCGCCTTAAGTTTCTTTCGTAACAAACATTCTAAATCATGGTGAATGCCCACACGTTTGGAAATACTCCAACCATTTTTTCTCTTGTCAGCTCTTGACGTGCAACCCTAAAGCATGTAAAATTGTTACCAATACCAAATTAACTAGTACAGTGAGCATTTTCCCTTCAAAACGGCCAGAGTATGTTTGAGCAAAATGTTGGACTTCCCAGTGTTTGCAAGCGGGTACCGGGGAGCCTTAATGCCACTAACTGCGCTTTTAAATCTAGGCTTTCAAAAATATGGTTTAAGCGCTTGTTGTCTTCGTTTAATGGCTAAATAATTGCTTCTGCCTTTCCTTTTCGTGAAAGCAAATGAGCTGCCTGTACCATTCGATTATATAGAAGCAAGCAATCGCCCAGTATCCGACCCGCTCCTTGTTTGCGTTTGCATTAGTACATCTACTCAACTAGCCAAGAGGGCAAACACCCTTTGAAGTTCGCGGCGCGCTTGGGATGCAGACGCCCTCTCCATGGTCGACATGCCAGCTTGATTTGTTGGCTTCACCGGGAATGCCGCCACACCTCGAAATTTTCGTCTCCCCCCCAAACCCTCGTAGAAAGCGGACCTTGTAGAGCGGTTTAGGGGATCACGGCAAATCCCTCGAGCCCTTCGCGGGCAAGCGCACGATGAGGCGGAGAGGTCGCACGTAGTATTATGTTAAGTGGCGAGAAGGGCGATAAATCTAGTCAGCTCTTTTGGATCGTTTACGCGTAGCTATAACCTACAAGCTCTCTGCAGCAATTTGCTGCGGCGCGAGCAAGCAAAGGCAAGAATAGTAGAGCCAAATTCCTCGATGACTTAATTGTTATACAATTTTGCCTGTGCATATGCTCATACGGCCCTCATTAATTTGGTCAGCATAATTGTGACTGATTTGTTGGCGCAGTTTGGCAGGTACGTACGCGTGCCCAAAGCGCATAATTCGGATGCCTACTTCGGCGCGCGGGTCTGGAACACTGTACCTTGCCGGTCAACGGGATTTCTGAATAGTTGCACACCCGTCGGCCAAGTACAGCGGTGATAGATTGCTGAATCATGTAGGCGATCAAGTAGTTCGTGTTTCGGAGACATTGGAAGGCTTTGCTTCGCCGTCAATTTCTTGAAACTATTGAAGCTTGCGTACTAAACCATTTGTGATTATTTTCTTCCGCCACCGTCGGACTGCGTTCGAATGCTCTAGTTGACGGCTGAGCATTGCCTTCTCTTTTTTAAGTTCTTCTGCTTTTCATTCCACGTCTTCTTCAAGGTGCGGAGTTCGCTTGTCTCCCGGAACAAAGCTTGGGGATGCGGCGGCAGTCACTCCCATGCGGCACACTAGATGCTCAACTGGTGGCCGGTCCACTTGACTCTCCTTGTCATTAGTTCATCTGAGAGCTCTTCCTTCAACTGTACCGAACTCTGATGTCCATCGGGCATTTTCAGTATTGACGGAAAACTGCAGCCTTTGCTGGAAATCCGTGACAGTGCACTCGTGCGTGCGTTTTCTCTGGCAGCGCCTCTGTACTGCGTTGGAACCTCCTCGCTCGCTCCTCGTTGGAACGGTGATTCCACTCCCCTTACGGTAGACGGTTAACTGCTGTTGCAAACGCTGAGACGTGCACTCACTTATTGCCATCCGGTACGTATGGGTGATCTCGTTGGAGCTGGTCCAACTTAGAAGCCCTCTAACATGGCAAGTTACTCATTTCTGATTTGAGTCTGCATTTCACGCCTCATAGGTTTACCGATCTTGGTATCCTCTCTGTTACCGGCGAAACAGAGTAGCAGAGACTGTGACCACCAATAGACTGGCAGCTGGCACCTCCCGGGAGTACCTCCAGATTTCAGATTCACTTCGCAGCATGTATCAAGCAGCTCCAGCTACTCCTCGAACGTAGTGAGACCTCATATAAATAGAGAGGTGACTTGAGGCGCTTCCGCCGGTGCGGCTCTCACCCCTTTTCGCTCCATGACTGCGCTTCATCTTGCGTGAGGGCTAGGGCGCTTGGCAGTTCGCTTCGTGCGTTCCCCTTGCGGAGCTGCTCGATGTCTTCGGCCCGCACCCTTCAAGCTATTCTCATGCGTATGCAACTTCGAATAGTGACCTCGCTTGCTGCAGAAACACAGATGCGCTGCTCGGTAAGTCCCCGTGGCTTGGGCGAGTGTCGAATTTGCCAGCTGCGGTCTGTTCTCGCCTTGCGCCTTTTTGTGTGAAGGGCCGGCATTCAAAACTCCAACATCCATAGGCTCTATATCTGCGTCATTTTGTTTTCTCCATTCCCAGATAGCAGGGGAAAAGGGGGGATTTTTGCTTCCTTTGACGCTCAAGTAACCGTCTCGGTGAGCTCTACCCATTCGCGTCCTTGCTCAAGCTCGGGGACCCACTTGACTGCGCGTCTTCGAACGACGGCCTTAGAATGCACCATTGATATAGAAGCGTCGAGTACACCGTTGGATTTCTGCTTATTGAGGACTGATACGACTCGATACATCGGTCACTCGATGGCTTGCCTTGTTGGAGTGTTCTCAGTTCCGCCATAACCTGTTCCCTTGCCGACATGGGAATAAAACTGCATCCCAGCGCATCCCAGAAAGCTCCCAATGTTGGGGTGAGCTCAGGGAAATTGGCGCTGGCGCTTGGGTACACCCATCATTGCCGTGTCGCCGCGTCTAACATAGTGGGTGCCGATTACAGCTGTAGTTGTTCAGGTGCATTCTGATGACAACAGCACATCCCAAGAGAAGTGAAAAACCCCTGCACTACCAGCGCTTGGCGGCAACCTTCATGTCTGTTAAGACGTTTCACTTGATGGTATGCGAATATTGCGCTTGTTCCCATGCGAAGGGGCTCCTGGTCGTTGATGGCCTGGCCTCCCTCACCCAAAAGCAGATCCTGGTAAATTAAAAATATATATGGGAAAAATTGTTGAATTTGTGCCAACAATTTTGGGGAAAATCCCGCAGGAGTGGAAAAGGGATATATTTTGGACAAATATTTTAGAGAGGACATCCCAAAATTTTGCTTCGTTCTTTTGTAAAAAGTGCTATGCACCAGGCAGCTGCCTGTGCAGTTTCATAGTTTGCCCCTGGGCCCCTTTTACGGGTTTTCCTCAGCCCCAATCTCACGGGCATTGACTAGGCACGCCCGCGGTGGTTCACCGCATATATTTGATTGAGCGCATCTCTGCGCTGCAATCGATTTTCAATCCGGGAGCACAGGGCATTGCATGACCGCTGGTCAGGCATGTGCTGCAGCAGCTGCATGCGGTCAGCAGCAGAAGAACCACATAGAAGCAGCATCGTCGACGTGATAATGTGATTGCGCTCTCTCCTTTCCCCAGCTGTTTTTATTTTCCTCGCCTGTGCTCCGGTCTCTTGGTACTCGTACGCTTCCCTTCCCGCTCCTTGGTGCATTAATACTTTGTGGGGCGCCTAGGTGCAAGAGGATGCGGACGACTTTCCTTCCACTTTCTCCGCTTGTTGGAAACTCTGGCCCCTCTACCACCCCCGCTTTTTTTCTTAGTTTCATCCATACCACGTTAGGAAGCCAAGCTGAAGCGGGCTCTTGCTGCTTATGGGTGAAAAGGGGCAAATGCAACGTGGTCTCCCTGAATTTGCTACATGCATCAAAGGTGGTATTGGGTTGTATGCTTGCACTTGAGGTTGTTGTGCACCAGAAATTGCATCAAGACGTGCTACAGGTCAAGGCACGACGCCTTCTATCCAACAGTGCCCCAGGCCCTTGCGCCCCTTTGCCAAACTGGACTTTTTTGGAAGTGCGTATCCTAAAAATCTCGCCTCAGCTGCAACTCAGGCATGCTTACTTAGTTTCATATCTCTGACCCAGAGTTGCGAGTGCTACTGGGAGCATGCTGCAAGGAGTATCTGATATATGATGCTGCGTGGTACAACTGTAGTGAACAGCGCACTCTGCTGCTGCTACTTCTCTGCGCCACGCACTCCTACTACGTGAACACTCTATGGAACGATGCACTGGGCGAATATTCCTTGCTTTAACCCAGAATACCAAAGGACAGTCTATTATTCCTATACACGGCCCAATCCTCATAAAGGAGGAAGAGTAATGATAATTCTTTTGCCGATGAGGGCCCCTTGCGGGTCAACGCCTCGACTACAATGCCATTCTCACACCCATCCCCAGTCTTTGCCTCTGGGTAGCTGCCGACCAATCGTGGCCCAATGGCCTTATTTTTTCCCATGTGACTTGACTTTCTCCTGATATTATGTTATTTTTACTCTCTCTGCCTACATTGACATTGTTGTAGTGCGTGTTTACTACAAAAATGTATTGTCTGCTCCTTGGTGAAGTCCCTGCAGCAACGCTTCCCCTACGCCAGAGGATTACAAGGACCGGCAAACGCATGAATAGAAGTTGCGAACTCAAGTCAGAAAGGGGCAGCAATACTGTGATACGGGACTGGTACTCTGAACAATTGACCACGAGATAATCTGCGTGTACTGTGTAACTTTGCGCAGGAGTCGCATGAGGCTTCCAGAAGACAGTGCTAAGACCTGCGTATCGACAAACCATGGGTGCGTGCAACTCTCAGAGCTCGCCGCATTCTTTGCAGCCGGTAGGGCATGAGAACTGGAAAAGTTCCCAAGATGTTGTGCAGCTCGAGGCAAAGCACCAGCGTTCCCAGGGCCAGCCATGCCTTCGCTTGATCATGGGAGCCTCCAAGTGACTCTGACTTTGGGCGACTCGGTTCATGCGGAGCGGTAGTGGAATCGGGTTCAACTGAAGACTTCGCAAACGAACTAAATTACAAGGAGCATATGTCCTGCTGGATGCCTATTGTTGTCCTGCAATAGAAAATATCAACATCTGTACCACTACAAAGCAAATATTCAATCAGGCCTTAGTGAGACTAGCCAAGTGTTGTGACCAGTGCACCATTAAGAACAAAAGGTGGGGGAAAGCACCACTTCAAGAGGGTATTATCCAAGCATTGCGTGAGGTATTCGTTGTGTAAGCATTTTGTGAAGCGGCATAATAACAGCAACAGGTAATGATTCCACTAGTCGTGTAGGTTTCCTGATTCTGAATATGGTGCCACACTGCCGAGTAGTAATGGCAGAAATCCAAGCTTAATGATGAAGAGTAGAGTACTGAAATTCATATCTTGCCCCTATGCAACGATCGGCGAGCTGCTGAGATGGTCACTCAATACTGCGTCGTGATCAATACTGTCTAAATATTGGTGATGGTGTGCCTTCGATTGCTTGCGCCATGTATTGCTGCTTTCGTGTTGAGTTAGCGGTTCCTTTCGGCTTATTTCCCAACAAATAAGCGAACAAAACAAGTATATTTCATAGGATCTACGCCTTTAAATAAACCACTATATTTTCAATGCATGCAGAATATTTATTGAAAATATATTAAAATTTTGGGCATCTGCTGCTGGCTCATATTGCTTTAGATATTCTATATATGTCCGTGTTGCAACAATATTTTGAATGTTTAGCGTTCTTACATGGAATTGGGTCCATGCTTTAAGGTTCTGTGTAGTGCTCCAGACTGTAGTCAAAAACTTTTGTGTAGGATATCGACTAAACTGTTGAGCTCACAGCGTTGCCTGCCCTTACGTTTGGTAGGAGTATCCAAGGCTGGCCTAGAGGGTGGCTTGCTCCTTCTTCACTATCCGAATAAACTAAACAAGGGGAGCTACAGCATTCTCCGTTTTCGGGGATGCGTAATTCATGAGCACATATTATGTGCACTTGTTATTTGCGTCTCTACATTGATCGCTTCCTATCCACTTGCATTTCTCTCCTTGCGTGTTCCGACATATCCTTGCCTGTTCATGTGATTATTCTCCCTTGCCGCATCTTAATCCTCCTCTGAGCCCGTTTATCTATCAATTCCGATTATTCCGCATGCTGGAAAAAGTGCAGTACCTACAGTGGTAGACCAACTAGGTGTGTCTGCAACACACATCAAGGGCCCCCAACTAGCGTGCTTAGAGCTATTGTACAGCCGGCTCGGTTTCTCTTTCCCGTCTGCGTCTTCTGGTCGCTCTCCTGCATCGTGGGAAGAAGGCAATCCCACCAAAATTTCAAATGACAGTTAATAGTTTGCCTTGCCTCTAGCTGGACGGCTCAGCCCGGTGCTCTCTAGAGTGCTGATATACTCCTAATTCGATTGCCTTCGTCGCACACTGTGGAACTTATCACTTAAGAGTGTAGGCATCGGGCCATGGTTTCTTTCCTTTTATGGCCTCACATTTTGGCTCTTCGATATTGTGGATACTTCAAGCTTAGTTTCGCATCAACGCGCAGCCTGTTTTTGTTTTACATCACTAGCACACGCACAGAGGGAGCCAGCCCTTACAGGATTTTTCCCATTGGTGTTCCAGTTAACCCTGACCTTCCTTTTGCCGGGATTCTGTCAGCACGCCAATAAATGATGCCAAAGCTAGTGGGAAACGAAACAGCTAGGGCCAGAAATGTTAGAAACGTAGTACCTGAACCTTAAACCTAAACTGTCGGTGCTGATCACACAGGCGCCTCGGAGCATCCGGGGTTTTTGAAAAGCGAAAGCAGACCAAAGGCGCCAACAGGAAAAGCACAAACAGGTATACACTGAAGGAAAAAAAGTAACGGGGGAAATCTCGAACTACACAGCTCACATACACCCTACAGGCGTTACACAGTAACTCACGAATGAATTATAAAAAGAAGCCTCACAAGCTATGGGAAGGGTGGACGCCACACAAATAACGGTTATGTTCAGAATCTAGCTAGTACTACCAGTTACAAGCCACTGCTAGCATCAATACTGGTAATCCCTGTCTGAATGGTTGACGTTGGAATTCATGGCGCAATCAGGAGGCAAGCTGCAGGCTTCCATTTGTCTTTCCGTACTTAACTCCATGGATCAGGGATATATTGGCGCCCCCCTTAAGCCCACAACAGCCTAAAACCTTGACTCAACAAACCGTGACCCGTCGATCTTTCTCAAGCTGTTGAGCCCCCTACCGAACAGGTGCGCAGTAGGCTAGCTTTAGGCCCTCACACAGATTTTAGTTCTTAATCGCGAAGCCCGGGATGGGAAAACTAATGGCTGCTTACCTCGATCTTGAGCCATCAAGAGTAAAACTGACCAATCTTAACCCTTTAAACAATGGCTATAAGAGGGCGAACCAGAACACTCAGGCTTTAGCTCCCGCAATGCTCACTAAGTTTGAGCCCGAAAAGCGGAACTGTTGATACTGAGTATATGAACACTGGATTATAGACCCGGAGCGGCAACTCCTTTAAGAGAAGCTCTACGGCTTTTACGAAAACTTGCTGTTGCGACGTGGCCGTCGGTTCAGACACTTTTCCGTGGACAAGTACGTCCATCTGGCTTCATGTGAACAACCCGTGCACATTCGTGGAGTCTGTAGGCCTTCAGCCATCGCAACAATAGTAAGCTGGAAAGTGCATGACCTCATCCTCGGTAAGGAATACTCGGTGCTCGAATAACAGCAGTTTTTCCTGCGGCTGTCCATCAAAAATGAACCTAAAAGTATGTGCAGTGCCGACACTGGAACGCACTCACTACACGGGTCATGATTAACGGTCTCGGTTGTGAAAATTGTATGGTGTATCCGCTTCCCGCGGCAAATACAGCCCCTTGGTGGCATTCAACACCCTCTCTCCCACCGGAGGTGTGCACCTGGAAATCCGTGCGTAGCCGCCCCGCGTCAGCTTGCCCACAGCTCCCCAACAGTCACGCATGTATAAGTCTGCTTCCATCTTTGCAGCACCGTCACTCTCTGCGACACTTCGCTTATCGAGTTGCAGTCGAACGCCACAAATTAGTAACCCGAATACATTACTGGCCAACGAGCACCTTCACGCTGCCTCGTCTACGCCGGCATGTTCACGCTGAGATGTATTTTTGCCTGCAGCACAGAAGCGCAATAACAGAACATAAAAGGCATGATCTCCGTAGCACTATATTTTCCGGGAGAAAAAATTGCTGCTCGAACAACAACCTTTCCTTGGTCAGCCGTCCTGAAGAAATTGTCAACTGTCTGAGGATAGCGCAGGCGCTGCTCCCGCTTTAATGAGAAACAATCGGGGCCTGCGTTTAAAGCGACACGGCCATTTGCAGGGAAGGGCTTTTGATGAGCTTGCGATGCTTCACGTCGAAGCAGCGCAGGCTCACCCGATAGTCGCCGCTGTAAGCCTGGAAGACTCTTTCCACTTCGTTTCCGCACATTATTTCACTCGCCCGATATCAAATGTGTTTCTACTAGCAGTTGCACTTCGACTAAGCAAACGTGGATATGCTGCAACCTCTCCTGCCATCATCCAGTGAAGCTTACTTTCTGCACGCCGAGATGATGTAGCAGCGTCATACCTACAACGCAAGCACCGCAAAATCTGCCACTCACTAATGAGATGTACACAGTCACGAGGAATTCAGCACTGTATATTCTTCATTTCATGACAGTTTGGAATGCCCCACTGCACAATAGGACTTTCAATGCCCAGATGGGGACGGCCAGACATGGGTTCGTGCCCGTGAAATGGCCTACACTACACTTGTTCTGACAAAGCAATTTCCTGCAAGCGGTTTATGCTGCTGTTGCATAGTTCAAGTGGACTACAACACTGCAACCCGCTTTGCAGCACCCCGCAATGCAGCGCCAGTTGCTCGAGGTAGTGCACGTACGCATACATACAAAGCAGCAGCAATATGGTCACGGCTTTGCCCAGGAGTCTCCGCAATGTTCGGTGGCACTATCTCATTCCCTTCGGCAACCTCCGCAGCAAGCATATTGATCAGCAGATCCATGAAAGGTAAAACAATGACGAAGTGAGAAGGCAAGAATAGGTGCAATTTACCTGGCCGCACATTGCCGTTGTTCAATTGTAGTCTTCAATGATCCACAGATGGCGAGCAAGCGGTGCAACCGAGACGTGGCACGATGATACGCGCGTAAATGTATTGGTCCCTGATTGTAGAACCGCCTCTGTCGCTAAACTTCCGAAAACCGATAAAACTTGGAGGCGCAGCACGACCCTTGTGGGAAATTACAGGGCAGGACAAAAACTTCTGGCCTATGTGATCTGCCCGCACCGGGCCGTTTTTCCACTTTCCAACCCACGACAAGGCAAGATCCACAGTCATGATACTCGCAGGCCTCCAAAACAAACCAAACGCCTGTTGCATGCCTCTTTGCTCGCCGACTAGATTGCGCTGTATGTTACTACAGCAACGCTGACATCTTTTTCCAGCGCACTTGCAGTCAAAGACAATTCCAAAATAGGGCCTGTGGAGCATCGATGGAGATATTCATGCTGCTGCGCCGCGATGAAGGTACTGAACAGCGCGCACAGAGAGGGGATCAAGGCACGGAGAAATCCCATACCGCCCCCATGTAGAGCTGCCTGGTCTGACAGCGATTCCACAAGAATCATCAAGCAATGCAGCAAGTTGAGCATTTCACTGGTGCGCGCATACTTCGCGAGGCTCCACCAGATGTCCGTCAGCAACTTGGAGCAATGCTGAATTGATCCGTGAAGGCTCCTCACTGCACGACAAATACGCCTACGATACTACTACAGCGCATGCTCGCTGACAGCGCACTGTGTGCACCAGGTTCGTCAGACGCCATAGCCCAGCAGTCGCACCGTACTCCTGCTGATATTTCGCTGCATGCGCCACCATGCATCGCGCAAATATCGGCTAGACCTCTCAACGCCTCCTTTGTTGTTGCATGCTCGCGTGTCAGTCGGCTAGATGATAATACTCTGCGCTCTTTGGAACACGACATACTTGCTGACCAAAACGATCCTTCGGAATGTGCTTAGCTGAGGAGGTCGGAAATGCGTGTATGAACTGAGACGGCTAACGTGCAGAGTGGTCGGGCAAGCACTAGAGCGTGTTCGCCCTCCGTCTCTGCCCGCAGACTGTACGCCTACAGCACCGCATTCGAGAAACCTGAAGGTTCTACCAGACACGCACCTGCATCCGAACGTTCACATCGTCCCCTCAACAATGACCCCAAAGTCGTCATCCCCACTGCGATGCAAGCACAGAAGGAAGTGCGCGCAACTGATGGCCCGGTATGTCGGTTTTCTCTGTAGAATCATTGTGCTCACTATGCAGAAGAAAAGGTACATGACTGTTCGATTGCTACAGACCACTTCGCACATCCACAGCTGCAGTCGAAAAGGGGTGTTTGTCTAAGCAAGAATTAAGAAACTTCTCGTCACCACCGCCCCAATT
>NW_013547299.1:0-67500 GCF_000499425.1 Eimeria acervulina
GTGGGCGGGTGGGTGGGTGGGTGCGTGTGTGGGTGGGTGCGTGTGCGCGCGAATGCATGCATTAGTCTGCCTGTGCGCCTCCGACCAGAAGCGTCGGTTTGCCGCCTTGGATTGCTGCGGTCGCTGGCAGTAGCATTGGCCTCTTCAGCATGTTCCCGTTGACTTTGTTTCTCGTAGGGTTCCTTCGGGCTCCCTTGCCGGAAGCCCGCAGGCAGCGCCATCAAAAGTGACGGGTGGTCTAAGGCCCGCACCGGCAGCACTCCCCAGCCAAAGGCATCTCCCAGCAATAGCCGCCGCTTCTCCATCTGGCGCCGCCAGCTGCAGATAAACAAACGGAAAAAGGCGATGCAACGGATGCATGCAAAGAGGAAGGCAAACAAACCCATACGAAACAAACAAATGCAAGGAGGTAAGCCATGGTACAGAGCCATTGAAATTGTTGTGTCTGCTGTTTTCATATTCACGATATAAGCAGGTATAAGTTCAGTACCCGCCACTAATATAGACACGCAGTCGATGCCAAACCACCAGATTACTATGAAGCAGGCCTCACGGACTTGGGCCCGTGAAAATGCAATACCAAACGCAACATAAACCAAAATGAGTACGCACCAGACTAAACAACCAAGTCCCACCTAAGCAAATGCCCTCAAGAATCACAACCATAAGCACACCCCAATGCAGACCCCAGCCGAAGCCACTCACCTCCTCCAGGCTTTGTACATTGCCTTACAGACGATCCTTTGTTGGCGCAGCAGAAACGTAAGGCGCTGCTGCCTTTGTGATATTTGCTGCTGCACTGTTTGGACGCTGCGGGGGCCTTCAGGGGGCCCATACGACCCGCGGGGGCCCCCCTCCAGCAGCCGCAGGTCCCAAGTCCACGGCTGATCCTGAGGCCCTCGCTTATAGGGGAAAGCAAAGGCAACAACCACTCCAGGATCCTCATCCGGATACGGCATGAGGCTGCTAAAGGTGAGCTGAATATCTACGGGCTCCCCCTCAGGCTGATGCTGCTGCTGCTGCTGCTCCGCTGCTGCTGCCAGCAGAGCCACTGCACGCCCCGCCGACACCCCGTAACGTGGGAACAAAGACAGCCACTCGTGCAGTTTCTGCAGCCGCAACAGCTGCTGTTGCTGCTGCTGCTCCTGCTGTTTCTCAGTTCCGCTATCTGTCGAACCTGCTGCTGATCCCGCTACATGGGTGCCTGATTCCCTGTTCTCATCTGAGAACACGGCAGCCTCGGGGTCCCCAATTGCTGCCGCTGCTGCGGCTGCATCTGCTGCGCTGACAGAGTCTACAATAGAGGCCAGCAACACGAGCTGCTGCATTGAAATGCCTCGACACAAACACTTCAGCTCCTGAAGCAGCTGCTCGAGCGCATGCTGCTGCCGTCGCTGCTGCTTGCTAATGAACTTAAGAGCGTCATCCACAGTCAAAGGAGACCCGCATTTCCTATCCGGGACCCCAGTCGCCTCCTCCAAACTCGGCCTCGTTGCTGCTGCCGCTCCTGCTGCCTCTGTTCCAGTTGCGATTGTTGCTCCTCCCACGCTGGCTTCGGCCGTTGCTCCTGTTGCTTCTGCCGTTGCCGGATTCGCCGCAGAAGTTGTTCGATGCGAGCGAAGTCTTTGCAGCCTCAGGATAGGATGGAGGGGTCCCTGGGTGCCTCCGCCGTCTGGGGTAGGTGTGACCTGGTGGCGCACCCCTTCCTCATATCCAGGTGGCAGAAGCAACTGCGCTATGCAGCACACTGATTGCTGCTGGAGCTGCTGCAGGAGCTCGCGCGGGAAGAGGTCTCGCCTAAGGAAGAGCACGAGCTGCTCGTTGCATGCAGCAGATACAGCAGCAGCAGCAGTACGGAGGGCGGGGCCCTCCTCCTCGTCCTCTGGTGGGGGAGGCGGCACCCAGAGGGGTCCTCTCCGATGCAGTTGCTGCTCTCCGGGTAGTCCAAGTCGCCGCAGGCCGGCAATACCGATGGGCTCACCAGCAGCAGCGAAATATCCCGGGGAAGCAGCAGCAGTAGCAGCGACGCCGGGAGGCTGCGGGACGCGCAACTCCACAGTGGCAACGCGGCAGATCTCTCGCAGCAGCGGTAACCCAGCAGCAAAGGCCTGCGACTGGTTCGATGCAGCCAAACTATCAAACATGGGGCCCTCAGCGGGCAGCCATGGGACCCTTCTCACACCTTCACTTGTTGCGGCTGCTACACCCACTGGCAGCAGTGCCTCTGCTGCCGCTGCTGCTGCAGCGGCAGCCTCGGACCCGCTAGCTGCAGCTGTCGCTGCAATGGCTGCCGCAGCAGCAGCTGCAGCAGCAGCCTCTTCTGGAGTAAGGCTGCACTCTGCCTTGGTCTGCGAAGCTGCCAGGCACAAAACGTCTAGCGGCGGCCGATGTCGCTGTGTCTCCCCCCATTCCCTTGGGGTTCCCCGAGCCCCCTTTCGTTTGCCTCTGGGCAGCTGCCGCCCTGCTGACTGCAGCGCCGCCCGCAGCAGTGCTTTGCATGGGTGGGACCACAGTACGGCTCCGCACGCGGCTGGGCCCCCCGCTGCTGCGGCTGTTACATTAGATCCGTCTAAAACGTCTACACTCTTAAAGCCATCATCGTCTTCAATCTCTCCTTCGTCGCCATGCGAGGCTTCCGTCTCGCGCTGCTGCAGTTGCTGCTGCTGTTGCTGCTGTTGCACGGGGTCTTCAGCAGCCCCCGACGCGAAGGCTACCGTTGCTGCTGCTGTTGCTGCGGCCTCCCGCTGCAGCGCTGCCACATCCGCATCGACCGCCTCTAATGCCATGCGCAGCCTCTCCTCTATTCTACCCAGCGCCTCGACAGCAGCAGGCCGGCTATCGACATGCTCAAGCCCCTGCTGATGCTGCTGCAACTGCTGCTGCTGCAACTGCCGCAGCTGCTGCTGCAAACTGTGCACAAACTCCCCCATTGCTTCCGCCTCCGCAACTACTGCTGCCTCCTCAGGGCCATGCAAGCCCCCTGCAGCCATCAGCGCAACCTCCTCTTCTGCGGAAAGGGGAGGCAGAGATGCAGCAGTAGCAGCAGCAAGGTTTGCTGTGCCTCCTGTCCGGCCCACGTTCCCGTCTACTGCTGATGTTAACTCAGCGGCTTCTCCTACACCTGCTTCTGCTGCTACTGCTGAAGCAGCTACTTCTGGTGAAGCTGCTGCTGCCAGTGCTGCGCTTCCTGTGCCAGTTCCTGCCTTATCCTCAAGGCAGCCGCCTACTCTAGAAAGAGGAGGGTCCCACGGCCAGCGCTCTTGCTGATCTGTGGAACCATCCAGCACCAACTGTTGCGCAGGCGCAGCAGTATGCAAGCAGGAACCTGATGCAGCAGCATCAGCTGCGGCTGCAGCTTCGGCAGCACAAGAATAAAAACCCCTTGTTGTGCCCATCTCTGCCGCTGCCACTGCTACTGCTGGTACCCCTGTTGCTGCTGTTGATGCTGCTGTGGCGGCAACCGGTGTCCTCACTTCGTCAATCTCCATACCTGCTGGGGGCTCTGCTTCAGCAGGAGCAGCCGCAGCTTTGGCTGCTGCTGCTGGTGGTCCTGCATCCAGTTCTGCTGTAGCATTCACCGTTGTTGAAGTGGTTGAAAGATCCGGGAAATGGAAATCGCCGAACCCCCGACCTTGTTCCAACTGTAGTTGCTGTTGCTGCCGTTCCTCGTCCTGCTGTTGCTGCCGTTTCTCCTGCTGCAGTTGCTGTTTCTGCAGTTCTCTCTGCTGTTGAGCCATCCCACCCTTCGCTTCGTCACTGCTGTCGGTGGAGGCTTCTCTAGCGTACTGGGAAGGTTCCCCAATATGTAATGAAGAGGAAACTATGGGCTGCTGCTGCTGTTGCATCATCTGTTTCTGCTGCGAGTTCAAGTGTTGGCTCGCTTGCTCTGTGTGTGTATCATGGTTTGTTACAGAATCCGACAGATTCTGTCGCCGTTGTTGTTGCACTTGCTGTTGCTGTCCCTGCGCCAAGCGCTGCCGTCGCTGCAGCTTGTGCAGGGCAGCAAGCCCTAATCCAAGATTGCGGGACCTGGCGTCCGGGTCATCTGCAGCTGCTGTTGGATCTCCGCAGCTGCTGCCTCTGTTGAGGGCTGTGCAGCGTAACAGACCAGAAAGATTTCCACTGGTATCAGGGGCCTGTGTCGCGGCAGCTACCCCGCCAAAAGCGACAGCGTCGCCTGTGGATGGCAACACGGGGATGGCAGAGAGGGACGGCAACAGCATGTCTACGCTGTCATCCTCCTCTAGGACTGACTGCATGCGCCTTAGCAGCTCATCTCCCTCGGCAGCAACAGCAGCCCCTGCAGGGGAAATTGGCGCAGCATCTGCTGCTGCTGCAACAGAGAGTGCCCCTTCATCGCGAGGGGACGGGGTGAGCAGGGTGGGGCCCCCTGTGACCGTCGAGGAGCTCCTGGCCTCTTTTGGAGTGGATGCCTTGTCGTTCTCTAACGGCATCAGGCTGAGATCAGCCTGATGCCGCTGGCGACGTAGCCAGCAGCCAAGAGGCAGGAGGGAAGTCAAGGGCCCTTAAGCGTAGCGTCTCCCTCAAGGCCCCGCCGACACGCCTGTGCTTCTTGCCAGCAGGAAACCGCCCCACGAAAAGAATAAGAGCCTATTCACAGGCGAAAGCACCTTCTAGGACAAAATATGACGAATACTAGGGCGTTCCCCATGGCATGAACCCGGCTGATGCCCCCAGGGATCCCCCCGCCGGCAACCCCTAAAAGGCTCAGGCAGATTCGTTCTGCATCAGTCGTAGCCAGTGCAAAGGCGGAGTTCAGGACAGAAACAGAGAAGGATCTCCCGGCGTACGAGCGAAGAGCTCCTGAACACAGGTGTCTACGCAGCGCCTAGGGCCTCGTGACCTGACGGAGTGACTGCTGAACAACTAATTCCAATTTCGAACTAATTTAAGAGACTTTCGTCGGATTAACAACAAACGAATAAAGGAACAGGCACTGTCAACCATGCATTCGAAAGCCTTTCCCGCATGCAGCTTCCTGGTTTAACTGCGGCTTCCATCGGCCGTTGGTCAGGACGATTGGCATCACTAACGCTCCAGCAAGAAAATATTAAATAAGATGTCCTAGACGGAATTAATTGGCGTAAACTTTGCTCATCGCGGCGCATTCCTGCGATGCGTCTCATTAGGTCTCTCTACGCTAAGAGGGCTCTCAAAATGGGTTAGGTAGAATTTCACCACTGCAACGAGAGTCCCCTACCTTAGCCGAGGACCCTAACCTGAGCTCCAATAGAGTCAATATACTCAATACAAAGAAATCTAAAAAGCATGACATCTTCGCGCCCCACGCACACGAGGCACAGTGGCACAAGGGGCTTGGAGCATGGCCTTCCAAATTCTATGTATATACATATATATGTATATATATGCATGTATATGTAGCCAGCCTGTCCTTAGGTGCAAGTTAGGTGCAAGTTGGCTACTAGGGGGATTGGATGTTGTCCCCTTGCAGCAACGGTTGCAACAAAACGCACTGCAGCTCGAGAGATGCCGTCTTATCAATTCATCATCCTCGGGGGTTAATGCCGCTGTGCCTAGGATTAACAAGTGCGTAACAATACTCAACAGTGTCCGTTCATTTATGCAAAAGGGGGACTGGATGTTGTCCCCCTGCAGCAACGGTTGCAACAAAACGCACTGCAGCTCGAGAGATGCCGCCTCATCAACTCATCATCCCCGGGGGTTAATGCCGCTGTGCCTAGGATTCATAAACACTGGAGTGGAGGTCAGCCGGCTTTCCCCTCCAGTGTTTTGCAATCCTAGGCACAGCGGCATGAACCCCCGGGAAACTCCTGCGGGATTCGACTAAATACATTATATATATATATATATATATATATATATATATATAGTCCTACTTTGGGTCACTGAGACGAGTTGGCAATTCACAACAGAAAAATACAACCATAATGTGGTTGTGAATTTCAATTTTTAGAATCCTGATGCTGTACTGTTTTGATCCCAGCAGCACCAGAGTCAGGATTATGCGCTTCCATCCGTGGTAATTGCGCGGACGGGAGGAACCTGTGTAAGCGTGTTTTTCTTGTGAAGAGTTATGTGGAAGTCTTCCGTTTTAAACAAAAGGCTGTGGTTAAGATGCACCTTTCCTCTCATTCGCTTCTTCTGTTCCTTCTGGTATGGCCCCCGGCGAGTTCAGGTGAAAAAGACCCCAATCCGCTGACGCTTGGTTAAGGGCGCATCTGCACCCAAGGCACCACAAGAAAAACAAGCAAGCCTAAACCATAGGCTCTATACCCTACGCCCTGGCTCCTGATGTGATGGATGCCTTTGATTTAGAAGACGAAGGAAGAGTTTAACACTACGAAAGAGACCCCCAAATGCTCTTACTGCATCTTCAGGTCTCGCAAACGGGTGCGGCACTCTACGAGTTTGTCAACTGTCTGCGGCGCAACTCATATAAGCCAAACCCTAAGTGTTAGGCGCCAAGCGTTCTGCCGAAAAACGCCAAAAAAGCCAAGCCTTCCGCACTTTACCCCCGACCCTGCACTGTTCAGCTAACAGTTCTTTCGTAGGTTAAGTAGGAGACACTTGAAATATGCACAAGGCAAAAAAGGAAACAATTCAACGAGGTAAACAGTTAAAAAAAGACGATCACGATGCTAAAAGGTTACGCCGCGTAACAGGAACGTGCAAAACGGGCTAGGAAGAGGCGTAAGAGGTAACTACTGGATACCAGCCAGCAAAGAAAACAGCCATAGAGAGGCGGATACGGAGGAAGCTGTTATCATGAAGAAACAGTTCTAAATAAACTCTGAGCAGGAAACATTTACGATGGAGCAAACGGGAGGGAGAAGCAAACGTAAGGTGAACAGTTGAAGGAAATATTTGAGGAAACTCGCACGAGGAGAGGGGCATTTGCTATACTCGCAACAGTGGGGATTATAATGCTGATAAAATGCTCTGAAAAAAAGGCAAAAACGAGACAAGGAAGGGACGCGGCCCGACAACAAGGAAACGGTTGACCGGCTTGCCTGTTGGTGGAGTTCCTTGAGTTCGGAGAAGTCTAGCTGCAGCAAAGCATGCAAATTCTTGAGCTTGAGGTACTCCCCAGCGGGAACGAGCTTCTCCACAGCTCGCAGAACGCAAACGTCCGCCACCAAGTTCAGCTGGGGGCCACCCTCCAGCCCTAACAAACACAGAGAGGAAATGTGAATCCTTGCACTATACCCAGGTAGTGAAGAAGGAGATACAAGCAAGGCAACGTCTTTGTGTGTTCGTTTTGCATGGGGAAGTTGTTCGTCCTCTGTTTCCTTTGGTGTTGTTTCCTGTGTGGACCTCTGTGTTATCTGTTCTCTAGAGCGACTGGTTCCATGGTGTGTTGCCGCGGACCTCCAAACGGGTAAATCGCCTCCCCTCGGCCAGCGTCCCCGGCGCCGTCCCCCCCAGCGTGCCACCCAAAACACAGTCCTTCTCCCTCCTCCTCTTTGAGCTGGCTGGGCTCAGCCTCCCCAAACAACCAGCCGAAGCGATCCAGCTTCTGCATGCGTGCAAACACACAGACAAGAATACACATAAAACTTCCAAAAAGCGTGCCGGCAAGTGAGCAAATATCCAAACAAACAATATAAAAGACGCGAAAAAACACCAGATAGATTACTACTGGGAGGCACGTAAGGCGCGTAGAAGAGGGAAACAACAATGGGAAACAAACATGTATGCACGCATTCTAGCAAGCATGAGGAAAGAAGGAAGCGGTCTCCATTCAGAAAGGCAAACAAGCGCGCACACAAAAACACATCCGCACATACTAGCAAACCAAGAAGGGGGAACGCAAACACAAACTGCGGTAAAGTCAGGCAAGCATGCATAGAGCAAACGAACACGCACGCAAACATGCAAAGAAACAGTCAACGCCCTCGGAAAGCTGCTGGCCCGACTCGAGGCCCCCTCCCGCTTCCTCCTCCCAACAATTTCGTTTCCTTTTCTTCTGTTTAATTTAGAGAAATAGGAACAACCACACAGCGAAAGGAGACAAAAAGCGCGAGAAGGGAATGCATATGCAGCTACATTGACGAGGAAGAAAAAACGAATTTCAAATAGCATTGTGTGCTTCCTTTGCCCAGCTTTGTCTGCTTCCTTCGCCCAGCTTTGTCTTTGAAATTCATTCCATCCTTCCTCCTCGTGTCTGTGGCCCGTCTACCTTGCTATTATTTGAACACTCTGCTGCTGACCAAGGATCAAGGACTTTGTCTCCTACGCGCGTCGTCGTCCCTATTTTCCATTTCCTCTTGCCCCAGCAACGGAGAAAACAATTTTTAAAAATAGAATAAGGGTACTTAGAATGTCTCTGTGAATGTAGTTTCTGTGCTGTGCATTTTTTGCATGCGCTTAGCTGCAAGCACGGTATGCCTACGCATTTAAGGAACGCATATACTTCCTTCTGCGAAGGATTGACGGTGCAGGCCTTCAGCTGTTGGCCCAACAGAAAAGCCCTGTGGGATATGTAACTCGACCGCGCTGCAGCCTCCGCGACCCTAATGGCTCTCTGAAGTTCCTCGATTCTGGAGAGAAACTCAAAAAGGAAAAACCCAAGCCCCCAGCCTTAAACCCTAGGCCCTTGGCCGTACCCTAACTCCACTACATGCATTTACAGCAGGCTGCTACAACGAGAGTTCTCCGCAATGCTGGAAAGCCGTATCCGCTTCCCACCCGCTCTCAGGCGTTTTCTTTGTCTACGCGATCCCAGAGAGACCCACGGATATCCTGAACCCTAAAACCCAATGCGCTGAACAACGACTAACTTTTCGCGCTCTTCCTGTTCCTGCTGGGAAGACCATTTGTAACCTTGTTCGTAGAAGCGTATCTGCGTAACGCAGCAATCTACGCAAGAAAACCTCCCCTGAACACACAGCCCGAGTTTCCTCAGCGTGCCCTTCCTCCCCGCCCTGCAGGTACTGGTGCGCTCACTGTACGCAACTGGTATTATACCACGAGCAAGGCGATTCAACTCTGCACGATCCAAAGCTCCCACACGTAATACGAGCCTCAAAAAATGAGGCTGCAGGCTGTGGGTCCCACTTTAAGCTCGCTGCACGTTAACCACTTCCTCAACAAGTCGAAGGCATCTCCCATCTCCGCCACTTGGCGAATCAACGCCACCTTAGCAATAGCACAAAAACATGCATTTACTGGGCCTGTCTTTGCTGCAGCTGGACCACTGTCACCAACATCGGCAGCAACATAAGCACCAGCACAGCAGCAACGGCAGCAGCAACAACAGCATGCTAGCCGTCTCCCTTTAAGGAGGACCAACGACAGGGAAGCGATCATTTGCAAGCAAAACCCTTTCGTTCTCTCCTTTGCCTCATCTGGAAAGAAGGTTTAGTACCAGGGACCATGGCTGTTATGTGGAAGCCCTTCACGTTGCATGACTGACGTCTACGGTTTCGGTTTTGCGGCTAGCGTTTGGGGCTAGGGGATTTAGTGTGAGACTTCTGGTTTGTTGTAAAGGGCATAGGGCATTGGTGCCTACCTTTTCTTTGAATTTGTCCTCCAGTTGATGGAAGTTTTGCGTCAAGGATATGTTCTCCTCCCTGTAGGCAATGGACAGACGTACCAGCTCAGTGAAGCAGGTGAAAAAATAAACGTAAGCAGCGAGTCACAGTGACGAAACATACAAATGAACGACACAAAAAGGCAAGGACTGCTCTTGGACAGCTTCCAGTGCCATTTGCGGTCACGCCCAAAACCGAACATCGCACAGCAACAACTTCGCCATGTGCGTCGAAAGAGAAAACAGCCTTCCCACACCTCCAGAAAAATGCAGCCTCAGCGCTGCGGCAGGCGACAGTGCATCGACTTGCGGCGGGGACTTTGTAACCCAAGGCTACTGCTAGTGTAGCTGTTCGTGGCTGGTACCCCACAGCAACTGCTAGGCGCAGGTGTGGGGCCCCTTGAATGAGCCGCGTGGCTGGTGGACGCCCTCCAAGTTGCCTGCTGCACCGTTGGAGAGTGAGCGGGATGATGTGTTTCTTTCGTAAGGTGTTGTGCACTTGCCTGAGGCGTTTATTTTCAATTACAGCCCTTTGATTGGCGGTTCGCAGGCGATTCATCACAAGAGCGAAGCGAGATGGGTTATCTTTCGCGTCTTCCAAATCCTCCAGTAGGTCCGATACGCGGCAGTTGAGGCGGCTATTCTCCGTCGCCAGCTGCTGTGCCTTCTGCTGCGAAGCCCCCAACGCCTCACGCAGCTCCACAACCTCCGCCTCAAGGCGCTTGCAACCTAGCAGTACAAACCACGTCGACAGCAGCAGCTCAGCCACACACACTCACTGTGATGCTGCGAAGCATTAGACAGCGGCAACACCATTCTCAGGATTCGCACACACAGGAACACA
This sequence comes from Eimeria acervulina, assembly GCF_000499425.1. NCBI lineage: Eukaryota > Apicomplexa > Conoidasida > Eucoccidiorida > Eimeriidae > Eimeria > Eimeria acervulina. Next base: position 10,380 of record NW_013547299.1, read on the forward strand.
AGCAGGAGCACACACCGAGCCTGAACTGTGACAGAGCAGCAAACACGCCACGCTGACACATGCGTATGCATGCAGGCGTCTCCTTGGACAGGAACAAGGACAAGCGCAAGCAAGGAAGACAAACAGGCGTAGGTGGGCAGAACCACTCCCTACACAGAAAAAGAAGCGATAATACAGGTCAGGCGGAAATATTGAGCAGAGGACACGGGAACAAGCACAAAAAGAACAAAAAAGGGGAAAGCTGTACCCGCCAGCTGCGAGGCAAGTTCATTCTGAAGGAAGGACACTTCGTGCATCTTCTGATCTACAAATTCTGCTGCCGCCTTCTCAGTCACCTCTCCAGTGGCCTGAAGACGCTGGTTGCGTTGTTGCAGACGCTCTATCTCCAGCTGTACGTCAATACAAAAAATGGCAGCAGAAACAGTAGCCGGTGCAGCGCCAACAAAGTGCAGCACGGAGACACCAGCACCAGCCCTCGCAGCAGTCAGATCAGAAACAGCAGCAGCACAGAGGCTTTACCAAAAGCCTTGTGGTGTGAGGATTTTAATACGATAGTTGTGGTGGTTGGATGCTTGGCTAGGCCGGTAAAGGAAGTGAAGGGTACATGCACTCGAAGGAATACGGGGACGGGGACTCGTCTGTGCCTGGAAACAGGTATTGCATCGCACCAGAAGTGTTTGTTTTGAACCTTCTGTCTCCCTTAGGGCAATCTCTTGCTGCTTGGCTATCAGCGCTGTGGCCTCTTTCTCCCTCGAAGCAGCAGCTCGTTCCCGCTGCAGCAGCTGCTGCAGCTCACGTACATGCTGCTGCAGGGCGGCTGCGCTGCAACTTTCGCAGGTTTCTTTCCATCTAGCAGCGACGCGCGAGGACTCCAGTAGCATCACAAGAGGCCTCACATACCGTCCATACACCCCGTCGTGACGGCTGCTTCCCACCAGGACAGCCCCTTGCTTCACCCGGTCCCCGTCTCCTTCCGTGAGAGGCAACTCTGGCACTAGCTGAGACAAACACATCCGCAGGTACCCTACACAGCTGCTGGTTTGTTCACATGCAGCAGTGCATGAACGCTTCAACAGTAGCTACCCTAAAGAGAACAGGCGCCGGTGCAGCGGGCCCGTGTAATGCCCACCCCCATAGCAAGAGCTCGAGTGGGAGAAAGGCTCTGAAAGACAAAGTCCTCAAGCAAATACGCCCCCTCAAAGGCTGCTTCTGCGTGCGGCGCATAGAAGAAGACGTTGCCCTTCACCTCGCAATATCGGCGCAGCCACTGCTGTCCAGTGGTGCTGCCAGAATAGGGAGTCCCGTGGAACCCTCGGGTACCCATAGTGGGGTTACCATTGCTCTCCACCGCAGGGGACTGGCATGGGCTCAGCAGGAGCAGAGCGAAGCCGCTGCGGACCGGGGAGGTGTCTAGCTGCCGTGCAAATACCGAGAATGCTTCCCTATCCAACCAGAAGTCATCTCTGTCCTTAAAACGCTCATTGTTGAACTGCCTTCCACTTCTTTCCAGCGGTGAAGGCGCGGAGGAGGCAGTGGCGCCTTTGGGTTTAGACATGAGAGGCACCCATTAAGCGCCGCCCACCCGGCGGCTCTATAAGCAAATAGGTCTTTCTCGCGTTTATATTAAACTCGAAATGAATTTTTCCCCCTCCCACTTCCTTTTATTTAGCGTAAGGTGCCACAGGCGGCCTCTCGCCAGTTCAAGGGCCTGACGGAAGCGGGCCCTAGAACTGGCGGGAGGCCGCCAGTGGCATGCAGTCCGCGAGCCAGTGGACCGCTCCTCCAGCATGTGAGATTCTGCTGCTGTTCTTCCGCTCTTTTAGGGCAGATGAGGATATGCATAATCACCCGATGACAAAACTCAAAGTTCCAGCTCCAGCATTTTAACGTTTTGTGGCTGTGTTCCGGGCAGAGGGGGACTTCCAGCTGCAAGGCCGCTCAAGCCCGGAGCCGGCGAGGGTTGACAGCAAAGAGCTGCACTAGTACTTACTTATCAATAAAAGTAGATAGACAAAATTGTGCTGCGCCATCTTTTTAGATTATGTGCATCTTATTGAGTGGCCTAATCTAATGCTGCGGAGCCTACGCGTATGTGCTCTCGATTCATGTTGACGTATTTCCGCTCCCCAATATGAAACGTTCCGAATAAACGGTGTGCAGCTGTGAATGCAACAGGGTTACAGGACAGTATTGCAAATCATTCAGTGGAGGCCATTCCTGACGCATGCATACACGCTTCTCACCCCCTATCACCCCAAATACACTTCAGGTCCCCAGTTCGGCCAAACGCCGCCGCCTCTCCCACTAACACACTGCATACAACATGGCCATATCTGATGGTGCATTGGGACCCGAGAATTGCAGCAAAACACACAACTGCTCCTCCTTGAACACACACGCACAAGCATCCGGCGGTTCAAGATACACCGGCTAGTCCGGAAGAAGCCACGCCTGGCTTGCCCCCGTTGCTGTGCAACATGTAAGTATAATAAATATCGTCTCCGCAAGGTGCGTAACATAAAATCTCGCAGAGTGTATGCGTACGCGCAATGTACATTCACACTTCCACGATGCGTCTTTTAGCGTGTGGGCACCAACCTGTTGTAGGACACCTCTAGGCTCCCACGAGGGGAATAGCAGGCCCTCAGACCACCAAATGGCTCCATGAGACGCTTCCTACCGAGCGTGTCTGTTTCTCTTATGTTTCCTTCTCGTTTTGCGTGAGCCTCTGCTTGCCTGTTTCTCGATGCCCTCCTCTACCGTTTTGCTTTTTGTACCTTTTCCTTTTGTATGTGTCCCGGTGTCGTCGCCACTGCAGCCCCCAATTCGCATTCCGTAGGGAGCTCCATTCCTCCCCATTATTCTGTGCAAAGACGAACGACCGCCAGACGGCCGCCTGTGGCTCCCTTTGCTATGTGACTAAATTCTTCGCTAAACCCTTGAACGAAATGACCCAAACGAGACGGTGTTCAGCTTAATGCACACAGTGCCCTGGAGCTAAACGGTGTGCGGGTGATTCCGCGGGCTTCCGTTGTCCAAAGAAAGCCCACCAAGGACCCCTTACTGCCCAACCTGCATTTGACGAATCGTCGCCTTGGTTTGTTGGAAAGACAAAAGAAATTAAACAGAGCGAAACGAAACCAGAAAGCATAACAAGAGAAGCCCTCCCCGTTAGTCTGTTGTTCGTCCCGGGCAACCCCCAGGGAAACCCAAGGAAAGCCGCCCCATAAGGCAGGCCCCAGCCACACCGCTTCGGTTTTTATACAGATGCATACCCGCACATCGATACCCATTTATTTAGGATGTACGTATAAATATGTGAATAACTCGCACTTGTAGGCAAAAGCAGCTGCGCTTGGCAGGTATTTATACTTGCGTATTCTGAGAAAATACTAGACAGAAAGCCACGAATATTCTGCGCACATATGCATACGTTACGTATAACATATAGGTATATTTACAGCAATGCGCCTATATCAACCTGAAGTATGGAAGTATGCATGTAGTGGAGCCCTAGGTGTCTAAACAGTGTGAGCAGACAAGCCCACCAACGAAAAACCCGCAGCGGAACACTAAAACCTAAGCCCGCAAGCGTAAGCCTAACGCCCAGAACATGAATCCTTAGCCGCCCCAACCCGAGCCTCCCCAGTTAATCTTGGCATTCGAAAAGTCCAGCTCAGGATGAGCCTGTTTGAACTTCTCTAGCATTTCTGCCTGCCTTTGCTGGTCGCTCGTGGGCAGCCCCTTCTGCTTCTGCTGTTGATCGTACATCATCTTCTCGACTGTGGCGCGGGTCTCTGGGTCCAAGTCGGACAGCTTCGAGTTCTTCACAAGCACACAGCCACACACAACGCAAGCCAGACCCTAAACGCTCAGTCCTACCCATTACGCCCTACACACGAAGGTTGATCTAACCAAATAAGTCGACCAATGCAAATCTGCGCATGCGTACTGTTGCATAGGTCGTGTACATACGCACATGGGCATGCACGAACCACAAATATAGCATCCACTAAATCGATGAGCAGAGTAGCGCATGCCCGCATCGGCTCATTCTATGCGTACAGATGTTCTGCAGTGCTGCTTATTTGGATCTGTGCAAGGTCACTGCTGGAACTTGAGCGTGTTGACTAAAGCAATGTTTTGCTGGTTGTTCGTGCTGATCGACTGATTTAATTAGAGCAAGTCAATACATCACTGGTACACAGTAGCAGGTGATACTTTCCGTGTCCCATTGACACTTATTTGTGTATAGATGATGTATATATGGGATATACAAATACGAAACAGTATACAGAGGCACATACAGTTGAAGGCATATACGGAAGTATCCATTTCGTCAAGGGGTGATTGACACCGTTGATGATTGCTCTCACGTACCTCAGGGACAATCGTCTTGGTGTCGATCTCGGGGTCGCCTTTCAAGACGCAACTCCACCAACGCATTTTGTCTGTCTTTTCCAAACTGAGGTGGAGAGTCTTTCGGTCTTCCAGTGTCCACATGCTGTCCTCCGCCTGCACTCTTTGAGAGAACTCCCCGTCTAAATGCAGCACCGCAAGCCAACAAAAAGGCGAAAATATTTTTGGCAAGCGACCAGACAAAAGGGGAGCTGCGATGCTTTTCGGTTGTGTGGGAGAGAAGAACAAAAACAAGGCACGCGAATGGCCTCCACAAAAACTGAAAGACGAAGCTACTCCCATACAGACAAATCCAAACATCTGCAGAGCAGACGGAGACAGGATTCGGGAAGCCGACAAAGAAAAGCATGGGAGAGGCAAAATAGCGACAGGAGGACAAATGACTCCATGCAGTTCAAAAGGAAAGATGGGCAGGCGAAACAATCTGGGAACAACTCGAACCAGCTATAGCCACCGTGAAGCAAATAAAACAAGCTCCAAAACGAGGCAAAATACGCAAATACAGCATCGAAGCGTGGTCTCCTTCGCACTCAAAATCGGTGGTTGTCCTTTAAGACCCAAAGTCAGCGAAGTGGCAGTTATCTTCACTTGACACTGCGCCGCCCGCACGCCTTCGCCCATGGGCACGTAGACATCCACAGATTCCAAGGTTTGAGTCCACCGATACCTAAAAATGGCGAAGCGCAGAGAATAAACGGAAGACAAACAAAGCATAAGCAAACGCACAAAGGCAAAAGGAAAAAAGGAACAGATGAGTACACGCAAACAAACAAATTCCGGGACTTGTCCTCTTCCCTGCAGGCGGCAAATGCAAACACACTCTCAATATAGTACTAAATGATTAATATACGCTAAGAGGCCGCCTCACTTGTCTGTCTGGCCCCCGTTGCCCTCCGGTCGAGAGCTTTCGTTGTCGTCGTCTGAAGTAGATCCTTCCTCTCCCTTTTCTTTGCTACTGGCTGTTGCTCCTTCCGCTGCCGTGGAGGGTGTTTCTGCTGCTTTACTTTCAGGAGGGGCGAAGAGCGCTTCTTCTTCCTCGGTCAGCTCCTCGACCTTCGGCCTACTGCTCAGGTCTACTGGTTGCTGCCGCTGTTGATGCCGCTGCTGCTGCTGCTGTTGCTGCTTCTGCTGTTGCTTCTTCTGCTGTTCCTCACGTTGTAAGCGCTCTCTCTCGGCTTTTTCAGTGGCTTTGTCTGTCCACTTGCGGAAAGACTTGTCTAGCATGTCCTTGCACGCAGCGCGGCCCACGGTAAAAAAGTCTGTCTTCCGACAAAGAAAACCGAAGAAATAATCAAAGAGAGGTTCAATACCGCCCGCCTGCTCTGCCACTGTTGCAAACAAGCCGTCGAAGCGGTTGTCCTCAGCGCTGTCGCCTGTTGCAGACCCCATGGTGTCTGATGATAAGTGCCTGGGAAGCACAGGCAGAAGAATGGCAGCTTTTATTGCCAACTGCTTTTTACACACCAATATCTAACCTAATAGATAATATTTGCACCTACATAAGCACGATACGCACTGCGCCACGCCGAGTCTCCAGCCCGCTTGGGGCTGAGGTACGGGCGCGTAGGGCCGTTTCAGGGCGAGAGAGCATTTTTGCTATGTCCATTGGATTACATTTATATGAATTGGACTAGTCGACGTATTTGGGTACGAACCTTTCTAGTCCCTCTGCAACTGAAGGGCACTATAACGATGCGGTTACACTCCCCTCTGCACTGCGTCGCAGCGGGGGTATGCGGCGCGGAGAGGGAGAGCGCAGGTATTTTCTCCTTCCTTCACACCTTTCAAAATACGTTATCTTTACGAAAGGGACCTATATAGCCTTGCTGCATGTACCTACAATGGTATGCCATAGCTAGTGAAGATGTGGCTTCGTCGCATCGTTGTTGGAAGGCACAGTATGCTTAGGTTTGGTACGTGGCCTTCTACTTGCAGGCAGGCTGGCTATGCAGGGGTAAATAAGTGTTTAACAACTGTCTGCATTGGTGGAGCATGAGTATGTGGCTGCGCCTACACATGCAGCTGGCGGCATTGGTTGCCGGAAGGTACTTTTGCAGCGCATGACGGGCCGCGTCGTCTCCGCACCAGCAAGGGGACCTTGGGCCGCTGTGTCGATGACTTTGAGGAACTGAAGGGGAGACCAGTTCTTCTGGGAGGAACTATTCGTTTAAGTATTCGACTCTACCGCAGCTTGTGACGTTCCTCAGCGAAGATTAAGAGCCCTCCCTCCGCTTAGTATCACCACATAGTTGATCAGGTGATCAGGGCAGATTGCGCCAGCAGCGAACTTCAACGGCACAGCAGGGTGGCCCGCTGCATAGCACTGACCAGTAACGGAGACACTTTGCAAAAAAACAGAGACCTAGAAAATCTGTATTCTCCCTAGAATACTTGTCAAAACTTCAACCTTGTAGTCCTTTCGCATAATCGAGATCATTCAGGATCTGCTCTCCGGTGGGGAGGGGAAAGGTCGCTGGGCGCCTCTTCGCTTTGGAGGGAGCGCAGTACCTACATCCCATCCAGAGGAGAAAGTCTCTGTATCGAGAACAATTTGTGAAGAGTGCATCTGCCGACCGTGCAGATATGATGGACGCCTCAATGAAGGGGCAGTGGACGAATTTGATGCTCCCCTTGAACTGTGCTCTCTTCTGTAGAGTGCAGCCGAAGAGGTACAGTGGCAAGTGGAACCTTCGTTATTAGACGGGGAGCCAGGGCAATGGTGGGTATACATATTCGAGTGCACTGCTCTTCCGGAGCACATCAAGACTTTGGATATCTTTCGAAATGTACTGCGATGTAAGTTCGTTCCCAGGTCGACAAGGGAACAGACTATGACAGAACTGAGAAAAGTCCAACCAGGGCATCTGCCGCTATAGCTCTACGACAGGAAGAATATGCCAAGGCAGATACAGTGAACAGAAGTACAACGGCGAACTCGGAGCTTCTAAATCAACTTTCCATACCAGAGGTCCACCGCAGAGAGTGGTGATCGGTGACTGGGTAGGCCGGCGGAGAGGGGGCTGTGGGGCGGAACTGTAGAAATCGCTTATCATACACATAGAGAACGTGCGTGTATACAGCCCAATTTTGCAGAAGAATTTGCGGCGCATGCAGCGTGCTCTGCAGCTCTCATGTGAGAAACGGTGGTTCCTAAAAACACGAAAGTGTCCGTTTTCCTTCTCAGGGCTTCGTGTCTCGGTAGCGCGACCCGAGTCAGATCCGACGAAGCAAGAGACACTACGGAAGTGCGCGCTATATTTGTACACTCGTCCGGACGTTCAGAAGTTCCTCGGTCTCGCATCCTACTACGGTAGCTCCACCCATTTGGTTTGCTTGCATCTCAGCCCCTCTACCGGGTCTGCGCAAGAAGGACGAACAACTTGTCTAGACAGAGGTCGAAGCAGAGACTGCCATAAGCAAGACCCCATCTGGCGTCGCCTCCAGCGCAGGCGCTCCCACATTTCAACATACTCTTCCCTAGGAACTAACGGCAGTGACCCAGCATTTGGGGTGTTGCTTTCTCAGCAATCCAACGACTTGAAGAATTGTTGAATAATCACGATGCTACCCACCCCGTTTCACGGCAGAAAAGCAGAAGCATTCGGAGCACTCCGCGGTCTGGTGGGGAGTAAACAAAAAGCGCCTGACGAGAAGTTTTCAAGGCTTCGATAATGATAGAATTGTTGGGCGGTTTTTCCGGCTCCCGCCTTACGACTTGGCAGTCATGTGTTTCAAGGGTATCAGCAACGCTGTCGGTGAAGCACTATTCCAACACCCCACTGGCCAAGCGTTGTGGAATGCAACTACAATTGCCTGCAGCAGCGCTTGCTTCCTTTTTAAAAATGCGTTCTTCAGACCCCTTACATGCACAGGTGGCTGAGGAACGGACGGTGATTCCTATACCGCCACGGACGGTTGTTTCAACGGATTTCACAGTGGCTTTACTAGGAACCACAAACTTTCATAGCTTTTTACGGTGTCGTCAATACATCCCCTGTTCGTGTTCAGTTACAGCAGAGGGCCAGCGGAGGGAGTGGTTCAATTTTGTTAAAAATGCCTAGACGCTCCATCGCTTCCCCGCAATCATCTTTTTTGCTAAGGGACCGAAGTTCGTTGGCGCCTTCTGGCGCTAACTCACGTTGCTGCTTGATGTAGGCCGATATGACCACAACGAGCCACCCGGATGCGAGCGGTAATGCATGATCAGCACGCTGGTCCATTGTGTGCGGCTCTACACCCAACGAGATTGGTGACCTGATTCCCTTCCTCGTGTGGAATAGCTTTTAATACAACAGCGCACTATTCAGCGTTACAATCCCCAGCTCCCCTGGGTTACCCCGAAAGACCGTGGGCTGCCCTGGCGTTGCAATTCTTGGCAGCCATTCCCATACCTCTGCATGGGTATGCTTCTGCTGAAGCTGTGCAGCGGCTTGCGAATGAATGGAGCACAAAATCAGCGAGGAAATTACTACGAGGGACGTCCCGTAGGTACTTCAAACCCAGGGGAGTTGAAGTGCTTGCATATTGCAGGGCATGCAAAATGCGCAAGAGTGCGAACACCAAGCCGTCCCCCGCAACGTTACGCATGTGCCGTCCGGAGCTAGCCTTCGTTGCCCGTCGGTGGCAGAACAGTTGCAGTGTGCTCAGCGCAGCCAACACTAGGAGTACCAAAATTTCCGTGAATTCCGTTGGGAATGAAACCAGAAACGTCCGCAAGTGCAAATCGACTTTTAACCTGTTGTTTTGCATTTAAAGACGTGAGCTCGAGTACGCCCGCACGGGGCATAACATTCAACTCGCACAGGCTCCACATCTAAGTAGCCCAAATAAACGAACCGAGCATATGCTTAGCCATCTATACACCAAATGCAGCTGTCTATGCAACGCCAGTTGTCTATACATCTGTTGCCCATATAGCACGAGCTATCTACACACCATCAGCCGAACTCCAATTACCACCAGAGCGCCAGCTGCCTACATATCTGCTGCTGCCATTACTACAGTTGCTGCTGCCATCAACGGAAGTGTTAACTGCAGCTGCTGCACTTCGAGCTGAGTCAGCAGGCGCGCCTAGTGCTGAAGTCCGCTGCCTCTACTTCGGCAAAAATTGACGCCTCCAAGTCCTCATCACTTCTCGGAGTTGCTGTCCGTCTGTCTGTCCCAACGCCTGCAGAAACCACGCATGCACCCATGGAAACGGTTCATGCACGCACGGAAATGGTTCACGCATACATGCATCCACGGGAACGGCGCATGCACGCACGTTAGCGATGCATGAATGCATGTCAAGACGTCCCGAGAGGGCGTGTGTAGGCCGTCTAGCAGAAGTTCGTGTTCCTTTGAGTCGTAAACGGCATCAGCAGATGGGAGCATCCAGTAACCAGTGGTGTGACTCTTGAGCAAGCGCTTGCGTACCTCCACTAGGGCAGCGGCAGCAGTAGTAACAGCACCAGAATCGCCAATTCGCTCAGAAAGTCCCTCCCTTAGCGCCTCCTGCAGGCCGCTCCGCAGTGGACTGAAAAGGGATACGAACTGGGCTGCTGCTGTTGCTGTTGCTGCTGCTGCTGCTGCTGTCGCTGTCCGTTGAGGAGTCCCCGGAGGCATCCCGTATCCGCAGACTCGCCATAGGCCTCCGATGTCCGCTGCCAGCTGCAAATGAACGCCGCACAAAGGACGGATAGAACGCATATGGAAGCAAAACAATGAAAGAACACAGATGGAGAAAAGCCGAACCAGAAAGAACCACAGAGGAGACTAACTTACCAACGAAGACCAAACACAAATCAGGACACAGAAAGGCCAGGACGACGATAAAAATCAGAAGCAGGATAAAGCGGAAATGCACCTTATGAATTCAAAAAGAGGCCAGGACAAGACACGACAAAGCGAACGCAGGAGTGCGAGAAGAAACAAAAGCACCAGCAAACCTCAACAGAATAAGGAAACGATGAAAAAGGGCAAAATAAACTGCAGGTGAGGAAGGGAAAAACGGCAATTATTTCCAATTGGATGCACGCAGTAACTCAAGCCGCAAAGAAGTAGGGCCATGGCCTTTGGCTAGAAACACGCTGAGCAGTTGCTGGGATGCCTTGAACCCTAAAGCCTAAACTGTCCGTGCGCCATGCGATGCCTCAAGTTCAGCAAGAGCAGCAGCAGTAGCACCAGTATACCTTGACATGCTGAGGATCGTCATTTTTAAGCGACGCCAATAGACGGGAGGTCACATAAAAGAGAGGAGAGAGCGGGAGAAGAAGCGATAACTGCTGCCCCGCCTGCTGCAAGTGAATTCCCTGGACACGCTGACGCTGCTGCTCCCGCAGTAGCTGCAATTCCTCACTCTGCTGCAATGGCTGTTGCAGCATCTGTGAAGACGCACCCTGGGAACGCCGCTGCCGCAGTTGCGCCTCAAGGGTAGCGTTTTGCCTCGTAAAGTCCCTCATTGCTTCCTGGACTTGCTGCAGCTCGATAGGAAGCTGCGCGACTTGCTGCAACAGCTGTTGCTGCTGCTGGTCCAGCTGCTGCTGTGTGTCTATGCAGCTCTCAGGTCTGCATACACAGGCGGCCGCAAGATGCGCCCAAGCCTGCACCGCTGCTGCGGCTGCTGCTGTCGGCGAGCCGCCAGGGTAGCAGCACAGTAGCAGCAACAGCAAAATGCACCTCCATGTGGTGCTGGCAATTCCGTGAGGCACAGGAGTCCCTTCGGGGACCCTCGACGTCACTGCAGCTTCCCCACACACGGAACGCAGCGACCCAAAAAGCAACAGATGCAGCTGCTGCTGCTGTTGATGCAGCAGCTGTAGCAATGCATGCTGCTGTCGCCCCACGAGGTTGCTGTCCGGGCTTGCACTGCTGCCCCCTTCGAGGCACTGCGTAAGTGTACGTAGGAAACAGGAAGCGCTGCTGTTGCTGCAGCTGCTGCTGTTGCCTTCGCCGTTGATGCTATTGTTGCTGTCAACGTGAATCAGTGAAGCGGCACCAAAGCGCAGAAGCGCCTCCGGGGCTTCCCTCGCCGCCGTTGCAAGGACAAAGGCCAACTGCTCCTGCACCGCTCGACATTCTCGCTGCAGCTCGGCGGAGTTGGGTTCTTGAGAGGCTGCAGCAACGGCCTTCAGGTACAGCCCCAAGTGTCTCTCCAGTACCCTATACAAACAAAACGAAAACTTGACAACCCAGACAGAAGCTGCGACATCTCACGTTTTGCAACAATCCACAGGACAGACGGGAGGGCAACTAAACTGCTGTTCGCACGTAGATCCCAGCTGTAGCCAGCAACAGCTGTGCGCCTGCAGAAATAGTCAAACGGGATGGAAGCCTACAAAGGGAAATGCTGCAATAGCAAGAAGAGTAGAGGAGGTCCCTTTAGAGAGACAAAGAGTTGCATGAAGAAGCCGCTGAGTAGCTCGGCGGCGAGTTCTGGGGAATGCTGCTGCTGCTGCAGGCTGCCTGCTGCTGCCGATGCAGCTGCTGCACCGTCGGGTTCCACCAGCACAGCATCATACAACAACGGGACCAGCGCCCCAATGGAAGAGGCTGCGAGGGGCCCCAAAAGAGAAAGAAGTCGCCGCAGGAGAAAAATGCATGCATGCAGCAAAGGAGGAAGCAGCACCAAGCTAGTGCCTCCAACGTTTAAAGGGCTGCCCTGTGCCCCTGCCACCTGTCAGCGTAGCAACGCATCGCCCCACCCCTATCCTCAGCAACGCTTAGCCGCACAGACCAAAGGAGACAGGCGGATCCACGGAAACACGCTAGCACAATGCAAAAACTAACAGATGCACTCGGCACCGCCACAAAGAAAGAAAGCCAAGCGGAAGGGCAGCGGCAGGCCCATGCGTCGGCTGTTGTTAACTGAAAAGCATACATGATCAGACGCTGAGTTCCTACAACCTACACTGAAACCCCGAACCCACACCCTTGGGCCCCAACGCAAAATTCTGGCCCTACACCCTACATTCGAAGACTACGCCCACAGATGTGTCAAGGGCTTACGCGCACAGCGTCTGTGAAGAGTTGCAGCGCACGCAGCCAGGACTTCTCGAGTTCCCTTTGTATCGAGGCCTCTGCCTCGGCCCCTGAACTGCAAACGATCCCCCCACCAACTAGGGCACCCGAAAGCTTGAAGGGCTGAAAGCCCTTTGAAAGAGAAGCCAGCGCATTGGCGCAGCGTGAACAATACACCGCCATTGCCGGCGCCGTATCCCCTCCAGCAGGCTGCTGCACCACCCAAACAAGCGAACATCAAAATATCTATTATATCTTAACATAATGGCATACAAACAGACATGCAGCAGTAAAAGGACTGAAATAAGCACAAGAGAGGTATCTTCCGACGATAGCCTCATGTTGCAACAATTCGCAGCCAGCCTGCCGGAGCATACGGGCTGCTGAAAGCGTAGCAGCTAGAAAAGCCCTGCAACTGATGCAAATATAACGCTATGGCGCCTACAATCTCGGAAGTGAAGGCCGCCGTGGCTTTCGCAAGCAGTGCATGCAGAAGCAAGACTTGTTCTTGCGGAGAGTTCCCCGACCGACTGTGCAGCTGCTGCTTGCAGCCCAGCAGGACCCCCGCCGCCTCGAACAACAGAAGCTGCTGCTCCACCTGGAACGCCCTTGGGTGGACATAAACATCCGCTGCTGCTGCCAGCGCCAAGGGCTCCTGCCTACTGCTGTTGCCGCAGCTGGGAGAAACTGCAGGCCGCACGCGTCGCTGACGAGGACCGCCGTTACTGTTGCTGTTGCGAGGGATATCAAGGCACTGCTGCTGCAGCAGGTGCTGCAGCAAAAGGCCCGTGTAAGCAGCTGAGTACGGTAAACAATTTTTTACGAATCGCAGCAACGCCAGGCACGCCTTCGGCGCGACGGTGGTGCTGCTGCTACACACGCCATGCGGCCCCGCCAGCAGCGAGAGTGCCTCCGGGATGTGCTGCTGCTGCTCCTGCTTGCCGAGAAGCGGTGCAATACGCACAAGAACCTTCATAAAATTCTCGGCTGCTGTCCCACAAGAAAAATCCCCACATTCGTGCATGCAATGCAGCAGCTGTAGCAACTGCAACAAACAGGCGTGCAACTGGCTGGAGGTATCCTTAAGCTTCTCAGGAAGGTCTGCAGACAACCCGCCCAAAAGGCACAAAACCAGAATCTGTAATGGCACACAGCGGCAGCATCAGCTGTTCAGCAGCAGCACAGGCGACGTTGACAGCTGCACTGGCCTCCCACCACTTATGTCGTCGGTCAAGACAAGCAGCATGTGTAACAATGCTGCCAGCTGCTGCTGCTGCTCCCTGCGCTGCTGAAGACCCTGTTGTTGCTGTTGCTGTTGCAGGTGCCGCAAGTGTTGCAGGTGCTGCTGGATCCCCTCCTGTATCCACTGCAGCACGCGGCTCTGGTCAGCAGAACAGGCCTTTCTGAACAGCCCAGTGAGCGCCTGCGAAGCAGCAAACTCAGCCTTGCTCTCCCCAAACTGTCGCTAGGGTGACCGGCGACTACGTGGCCAATGACTCATGAATCTTCACATTTTTCGAACTTCACAAGGAACGCGACACAGCTGGAACAACTACGAGAGGCCCTACATACCACTCACGCACTTCACCATAAAATCAGATGCTGCAGCAACGCGGCCTCCACTCTGCGCTGCTTTGGAGAAATGCGGCAACCGTAGCAAAGGGCGTTGTGCGTGTGTCTGGCTCATTTACCTCCTTGTAAGCACGCAATTGCTCAAGCTCCTCATCATCCAAGCTGCTGTAAACAACCTGCTGCTCCTCCTGCTGCAGATGCTGCTGCTCTGTCGCTCCCGTCAGCATATCCACCTCTGCCAACTGCAACCACACCGAAAGCAGAGAAGTCTACAGCGCTCACAATCAGGCAACACCAGCAAACACAGCAACAGGAAAAGCAGCAACAGAAAAGGCACGGGTAGAAGTTGCGGCTGACCCTCTTAAGGAGCACTTGCAGCAACTCCAGGAGAAAACTCTGAAGGCGGGTAGTGGAAAGCGGCTGCTGCAAGATAGTCTCCTGCCGCTGCAACACTGCTGCTTTGGTTAGCAGTAGGGACAGGGACGGTACCACTAAGCTCGAGACCTCTAAACCTCCAGACCCCAACAACTGCACCGATAGCGGCAGCATCGCCCACAAAGCCGTCAACCCCTGAGCCAGTGCAACACGACCCACCACGCCAATACAATCCACAGCACCCGCAGCAGCTGCAGTTGCAAGCATAGCCGGAGCAGAAGTAAGGAGCTGCACTTGGCAGCGAGTGAGCTAGACCGCTGCAGCTACGTGTCATATCGCGTCGTTGAAACGATGCGAGCAGCAAAAGGGGACTGTAGACGTTCTCCGGAATGACCATACGCACAGCAGTACTAAGCAATGACATCCCCGTCCAGTTGTGATCAGCCTGCGAGGCTTGTCACTGGTCTTGCAACAGAACAGCTTAACACCTACCTGATGCAGCAGCTCCCGAGGGTTCCTGCATGCCACCAGAGCGTTATTGCTGTCCGCCATTACTGACCCCAAGCCTAAGCTTCCCTCCGCTCCCTCCAGCTTCTCTGCCAGCGACGCCGTAGCATCTGTCAAGGCTGCTGTGGTTGCATTGACAATCGCGGCAAACGGAACTATCATTGAGGGGGTGGCGGCGATCTCCGTGAGAGGAATCTCGTGCAAAAGCCACTCAATAATCTGCGCATGCACACCAATAGACGCAGCAACCCACTGCACAAGCCAAAAGCCTGCCGCACGCCAATGCCACAGCACCTCCTGATGCTCACCTCCATGCGACGCAGAAGGTCGATCCGTGCGGCAGGCTCCATCTTACGGTGTATAAACACTACAATTGCAGAAGCCGCATCGGAGACGCCTGTTGACAACCACGTTCCGCCTAACAGCTGCAGCATATTGGGGCTGCTGCTGCTGCTACTGCTGCTGTCGCTGCTGCTCCGCGCCTCCGCTGTTACACCTGTCCGAGGCGGTGGCGGCAGCAGCAAGTCGATCCACCCCACATACCTCTCTGCGACTGAGCAGCACAGTTGTACCGCACTGCCCAGAGCGGGGCTGTGTTTGTGTGTCAGCTGCAGCAGCCGCAGCAGCTGCAGAAGGAGAGGAGAGAACGGTGGCGGGCAGGTGGCTGCTGCCACCTGCCCGCCACCGGCGATTTCCTCATCGAACGGGAACGAGCCCTTGAGTGCTGTAGATAGCTGCAGCAAAGCACGAAGCAGCAGCACAGCAGCAGCACTCTGCTGCCAAGCAGGAGGACAGCAGTTCTCCCCAATGCCGTCATCAGAGAAGTTGAAGTTGCACTCAAACGGAGCGAAAGCAACGCATTTAAGCTGCACCGAAGCCACAGGAAAGCCTTCAGTCAACAGGCAAAGGCTACTCTCATTTGCTGCTCAGTTACAGCGGCAGCAGGCTCCTACCAGACGCTGCAACATAAGTAGCAGCAGCACAGCAACTTGTTGGCACAGCAGCACCCCACTTGCAGCAAAGGTGCACAAATTTCGCTGCACAGCAGCAGCAGAGTAGAAGGAGCATCTCAGCGGTGGCACCGCCAGCTCGTCCCGTTGCCGCCAATGAGCGGCGAGAAGCTTACAGCGGAGGAAGGCAGATCCTCTAGGTACTCCTGGTGCAAGACCAAAAGCACCCGCAGAGCAACACGGATTGACTCCAGAGTCGCAGCAAGGTCCCGGCCTGCTGCTGCTGCACAGGCAGGGCTTCTGCAGGCGCTGCACCGGTCAGCAATTGCTGCTGCCGCTGCCGCTGCTATCCGCCCATCTTCTGTCTCCTGCAGCTGCAAACAAAGTGCGCACAGCTCTTGGTGCAGCAGCAGTCGCAAAGGCAAGAACACCGCCTTCGCCGCTGCTGCAGTTGCTGATGCTACTGCCTTGCTGTCGATGTCTGCTGCTAGAATGCGTGCCACCAACAAAGCAAGCTTGTTGTGCACGCCAGCAGCATCGGAGCTTGAGCCTGGGTCGGAGGCAGCAGCCGCAAGCTGCGCTGCAGGGCTCTCTGCTTCCCCACTGCTGCTGCTGCTGCTGCTGCTGCGGCAAGCCCACAGGCTACACACACGAAGTCGCATTACGTTGAATAGCATCTCCTTGACCTGCTGCCTCTGCTGCTGCTGTTGCTGCGGCAGCAGCTGCAGCAGCTGCTGCAACGCGAAGAACTTGGCCTCTAGAGAACAGCGGGACTGCAGCGCCGATAGCAACAGTAAGGTGCCGCTGCTACTGCCGCAGACCGCTGCAACGCAAGCACCCCAAGTACAGCACACGTCATGCAACCTAAGCGTAGCTAAGGTAGTCACAGCTGCGACAAGAGCATTAGCAGCAGCAGTGGGAGCAGCGCAACAGCAGCAACGTGGCGGCGCTGCTTTAGGAAATAAAGCACAACACAGGTGGCAGACGCGAGAGCGTACAGCCAACGGTACAGGAAGAATGTACGCAACTAGCGGAACAGCTGGAAAAGAAATATGAGGAAGAGTCGTAGCCTACCTCTGAGGTACTGTTCTGCCTCACATCTCGTGGCAGGGTTAACAGCTGCGCTGCCCTGAGAGAATAGGGCGCTCACAGCCCTGTCGAAGTCTTCCACCTGCATTGCTAACCCGGCCTAGATCCTACCAGTGCTGCTACCGTTGCTGCTGTTGCTTCTTGCTGCTCCTGCTGCAGTTGGTGGTCTTCATCCGGGCAGCAGGGCTATAAGCCTCCACGCCAACAGCAACCCCAAATCTGCTGCAGCTTGCTCCGCATCTGACTTAGCGTGCAACTGTACAATAGCAGCAGCCTATGCCAAAACAGCAGCTGCTGCTGCCTGCACTGCAATCCTCTAGTCCACGAGACGCTCTCCCCGTATATCCAGCTTTAGCTGCTGTCGTTACTGCTTCTGTCAGTGCACCGCATGGTGTAGCAGGTAACCCGTGTTCTGAATGAATCGATTCCTGACCTGCCGCTACGGAGACTACTGCCAACAAGAGCGCAGAAGCAACTGGTGAGGACAGCAGAAGAGCTGAAAGTTAGGACGAAAGCGGCCCCTACGGGAAGCTGGCAGAACTAGATATGTCTGTAAGCAGCTTACGTACTGCTCAGCCGTTGCATTTGGTAGGATTGCTGTTGCTCCAGGTGCTGGAAGTTGCCATGGGGAGCAAGTAGGTACCAAGTCCAACACAACAGCTGCCCCTGCTGCTGCTGGGGCCGGTGACGTTGCAGCTGCTGTTGCTAATGCTGTTGCCCTCTCCACTGATTACGCTGCCTCCGGGAGGCACTATCAACAAAGACCGCTAGCACGAGCCCAGCCACCGGAAGGCTTCTCCAGCTCTATGAAAGGGCTGCCAGTGCTCCTACTGTTTTCGCTGCAGCGCTTGTGGGTCTTGAGGGACGACCTCTAATGCTTTGTTTACTCTATTCACTTCTTTAATTCAAAAGGCAAATAAGTCGTGCGTGTATTCACGGCATCCTTTGTTTCATCTTCATGTGGGGCGCTGCCGCATGCAACGACAATGGCAGCAGCGGCAGTAGCTGCAGCCCCCCGAATAGTTGTAGGCAGAAATGAAATGCCTGCATCGTTCAAACAGATAGTGATGCAGATAGATTACCCAAAAGGATGGACTTCCAATACAACCGTTCTGTTTCTTCAGGGGGTTCGCCTTTCGCCTCCTTTACCTGTCGGCTGCATGTCTTTTTCTTGCCATACTACCCCTTCAGTTCAGAGTTCGCCTCAATCCTTTTGCTTGTGAGTAGTATACAGTCTTCCGGAAGTACGATTTTGGCGTCAAGAAATACCTGCCGTGCCTTAACAGGGACAAATTGTCTTGTGTGATTCTTCTGTTGCAACTGCAGTGCGTATTTGCGTGCTGGCTGGTTACGGGGGGCCAACACACTGTTTACCATTATCTATGGCGATGCTGCATGCATTAGAAGGGGGGCTTGGGAATGCTTGCATGCAGAGTTGCCTAGCAGAAGTTGCAGCAAAGGGTGTGTAGTCTGGTCACTCCAAAGTTGGTGCATGTTCACTGATTTGGCCTTAGTTGGCAGTCTGCACGCAAGCAAACAGAAGTAAAATAATTGTCTACAGTGTCAGTGCAGACAGGGAAATGGGGGTTGGTTGTGCTTGCATGAGGACGTTATATGGCAAGGCGTCTTGGGGGCGCCTTGTAGCACGAGTTGCACCTGGGTGCGTTACAACTCGCATCAGGCCGCCTCCTCTCTTCCAACCCCGTACGCTTGCGCCACTGTGCCCAGAACGTCTGGCGACTAGAAAGTCGGCCAGTTGCTTGTTAGGAGCATTTGCCCTACGTCTCGTGGCTCGATTGCGCCTAACGGCTGTCCTCGGATAGAGATCGCGGACTCGTTACACCTGGTAGCACCGCACGGTACACCACAGCAGGTGCGAGCAACTAACGCCGCCCGACGGCAAGGTGGGCTGTTGCTTTGCTGTGATTAGTACCAAGGGTGTTTTGGATGTAGGAAAAAAAGCTTTTGGAAACTCTCCCCGGGATGTGTTTCAAACCGCATCCCTATCTTCCTCGTGCATCTAGGGGATTACCAGGATCTACCCTCTGGTAGGGAGGCAACTGGTATTGCGAGCCTCTTCCCGTTGACACCAGCTCAGTGTCTATATCCCATCCAGCAAAAAGTGTCGTTACAGCAAAAGCAAATGATGAAGAGCGGCTCCGCCTTTGCCGAGCGTGCATATATGACAGGAGCCGGGATCCGAGGGTAGTAGTGTGCTTCTGTTTCAAAAATGCACCCAAAGAGCCAAAGTTGCGATTTACACCTCCTTTATCAGAAGTGGAAGCAAGGTAATGGTGCATATATCTATGCAAGGGTTTAACTTTTTTGGAGAACATCCGGCGTTTGCAAGCCTTCTCAGGTGCACTACGATGCAAATGCACTCCCAGGCCGGCAAGGGAACAAATCATAACAGAACTAAGGAGGGAAAGCTATCGATGAAGCCCTGCGTCGACAAGCATTAATCCTTGGTGGACAGAAGTCCACATTAAGAGGCAACCGGCAGCCTGCTGGGCGATGGAACGCATAAGCATCAAAGAGGGAATAGCTGCCAAATCCACTGCCCTAGCTGAGAAGGAGGGAAGCCTGATTGAAAATGATCATGATATAGAGCCGCAAGATAGGTAATCAAAGGGCTGACATGGACCAAAATATGAAAATCACTGCCGAAATTGTATAATTTTGTCATGCAATTGGTAATTGCGCCTGAGTTCAACTTCAGTGATGAAGCAGTATGTTTTTCCCCCTTGTTCCTTTGTTACCTAGCTTCTGGCGCTATACTCCAGAGCTTCCATGGCCCCCCAAACGACATCGCGCCGAATGCTGGCCTTTGGGGCAGCCACACCCCACCGCGCAGGTGGCTCTGCCTACTTGGGCCTCGTCTTGTGGCCCTCCTCTAGACTTGCCAGCCTTCTTTGGCCGAAGTGCGTTCCTTTCCATCTCTAGTGCTAAATTGCATTGCTGGGCACTACTCCACGGGGCGTCGGGCAGCGCTGGCCTACTACCGTCCAGCTCAGTCTGCAAGTGGATGCAGACAACACCTGTTTGTCCGTTTGTATTTAAAAAAAGGATGGGCTTGAGATTTAAATCATTGCCCGACTTGCCGGCTATGCATTCTCGGTTGGCTTTCAGGCTTGATCATGTCAAGCTGGAGAGGAACGCCGGCGTCATCGTGCGTTCGTGCATCACGGCGTTGTTACAGGCGGAGCTATTGGGAGGAGACATTTCTATGGTTCGGCAGTTCGGTGCCAGCTTTTACATGGCGTACCGGGTTGCAGATATGTGAGAGTGGTCCTAAAACCCTAAACCCTAAACCCTGAACCCCAAAACCGTTATTCAGGGACTGCTGTTGTTCTGCATCATATTTGTTGTCTATCCGTTATTGTTCTCTTAAGATGCGTTTTGAAGATGTCAGAGCGAGGCAAAGAAGGCAAGAAATTGGGTAGGAAGGAGTGAAGAGACACCGAAAAGTGGTGTGTCACAGTATTCACGGTATCACCAAACCTGCTGTTCGTCGTCTTGCCCGGAGAGAGGTGCTAATTGAATCTCATGTCCCATTTACGAGGACACCATATGCATGCTGAATGTTTCCCGGGGCAATACCTGCACCGAACATGCACGCAGGAAACCCGTCGCACCTTGGACATCATCTACTCTCTCAAAAAGGTAGGACTACACGCCGTAAGGTTTTAATGGTTAGGTTAAACCCCTCAAGAAAAGGAGAAGGGAAAAAGAGACACAAAGAAAGCCAAAGAGCACACATGCGAATGGGAGAAAATGAACAACCAGAAACTCTTCCCGATGCACACCCCCGATGTAGTGAGAAGAAGAATACAGTTTTTATACAAGCCTTTGTCCAATCGCTAAGAACATTTAGGGGCGTAGCACTTCAACGTCGAGGGGCAACTGGAGTTCAAGGCCCTCCTCTTTGGACTGGTCCACGCGCGCTTCAACCACTTTGAAACCCGTCGAGGACAAAAGTGCCAAATAAAAACGAAGGCAAATGCAATATACGTAGGACCTTCCTCTCAGCACCTCCACATAAATCCTTCAAAAGGCCGAAAGTGTAAAGTAATAAGAAGGAACCCCCAATGCCTCTTGGACCGGGTGAAGGAGGGCAGACATTTGCGACATCTCGGGGAAGTGGCGGCAGATACAGGCAAACTCCCCCCCTTCTTTGAAAAGCAGTTGAAAAGAGATAGTGCAACTGATGGAAATACGATACAGAAGCTGAAGGAGTTCAAAAACAACAAACTGTTCAGAAAGGACGGCATCGAGATCGATGAGGCGGAGGAGCAGAAGAAATGTGAGGAACTGAAAACGGGAGTTTGCCCCCCTCCGGCGGGAATGTAACCCCCGGCTGGGTGTCTTCTCACACTGGAACCAGCGCAGTATTTGCGTCCTATAAAGCTGAAAATATCTTTACCGAGAAAACAATTCATGAAGAATGCACCCGCCTTCGCCGACTGTCAATCACGACGTCGTCCACGAGTGTAACGGGACTCCTCGATCTTAGCCGAGGAGCTGCGAATAAAGCCGAAATTCTTTTGATATTACCACCTTCCAAAGTCACATGCTCTTTCTTCCAGTCTCCAGGGCTTGCTGGGCACAGCGGCACAAAGGCCGGGGGCTTGTGCGAAAGGAGCATGCACATAATGAGTTGCAGCACGTAGCACCACTCCACCTGCAAGGCGACCCATCAATCATACGAAGCCCCCTGTTGCTCAATACTCTGAGATTAAAATCAATTGTTGAGCACTTTCTTGGCTCCCAGAGGCCTGCCTACAAACAAGTAGAAATATACGTACCAATGCCTACCCACCATTCCATGCCATGCCCCTGTTGTAGGGCATCTTACCATGCAAGCACACCCACTCCCCTTATTCATGAATTAATTAACTCCATAAGCAGTTGATAAAGAGTTGCTTTGCCCTTACACGGCAACGTGCATGCAGTTACGCACTCAAGGCAGCCACACCATGCCGCGCACCGTACAGCAGCTGGAAGTTGAAACCAGCTTGATATGGGTAATGATAAGTCTCACTATTACTTTGTGTCTGAATTCGCCAACTTCCGTGTTAGTTGAGGACGGTTCGCGCACTGTAGTCACAGAGGGCGTTGCCTGAAGTGCATGGGCACTACAATGGATCTCTGGTGTGACCTCTAGAGGCCTAGTATCATGAAAAGGAATAAAAACTATAGAATACTTCAGGGATTAAAGCACTATTAGATAGAAAAGCAGCTCCATAGTATCAGAGTGCTCGCCAGCCGTCACCAGCTTGGGGCTGGGTGTGAGGCTGTTGCTGTGACTCCGGCACTGGATTTCAGCGAGGGTCGAGGGCCAGTTCTATACATTCGGATTTTTCTTCCCAACAACAATATATGAACTGGAATCTATAATGGCTATTCAATGTGTGACGTAGAGGGTTTGGCGAGAATCTTGGATTTTAGTAGTTAGTAGTAGAGTGTGCACCTAATCAGAATAGCTTAGGGAGCATACGTAGAAACAGTGTAGGCCAGCTTAGGGAACATACGTAGAAAGAGTGTAGGCCCGCTGTTCACAAGACTGGCTTCGACGTGGGGAGTTACAGGATTTCTTAGCGCGTTGCACAGCGCTGGGACGGATGAGTCATATTTCCTGTTCATTTTAAGCCTTTATTTCCATCAATGCGTATTCCACAATGCAACTAATGCATGTAGCATCACGCATTGTGTACCGAGTGGCTTGCAGGGCCCTTTGGGGCTTGCAACGTGATGGGCAACCTTCAGCTGAGAGCAACTCAGCCCCGCTAATGACAATCCCTTTGTGGGCTGGAGTATATAGTGCAGCATAAATTACGGCATTTTGGATTTTGGCTTATTAACTGCGGGGAGTGCGGTTCGGCCACCCAAATGAGCCCTGGATTCCCTCTCGGTCTGGCGCTCAGCTTCGCAGTCTGCCGGGTCACCTTTAACGGCAATAGCAAACGCGCGCACAGGGGTTCACGGTTTCCTTCTTTTGCATCGTCAGCCTTCGGAGATTTGTTTCCCATTTTAGGCGTCTGGTGACTCTTGGATGAACTAAGGCACTGCCGCACTCGTGCAGCCACCGCCTGGCTCCCCAGCCATCTCACTCACGAGCCTTCCTGTAAGCGAATATGTGGGCCCGTCTTGCTCTTCTTTGCAGCGGTTCTTGTTTAGGCATCGCTCAGGCAGCAGAAGGGCAGTTTCAAGTGGCTTCAGAGGCGAACAGCAGCTGGAGCTCCGCCTTGGTTGGCACTTTGTTCATGATTATTTGCTCCGAGCTTGGAGACAAGGTGAGAAAGGACTCGCAGATTATGGTACTACTGCTAACTTTTTAAAATCAAGTCAATTTGTAGTCTGCTGGAGGGCAATTCGAGTCACTGTGCCTTTTGTTTCTCCAGGGTCAGGCAGGGTGCGCTCGTGCCTAGGGCTGCATATGCAGAATCGATCAACGGACGTCTATGTTGTCCGTGCAGACCTTCTTAATCACCGCCATTCTCTCCATGCGGTGCGCAAAATCGAGTAACTCTACGAAGGCTCAGGCGGGACAAAAGAAGCTGGGCAGTCGGTGGCACGTCTTCGCTGGGGGGTTCCTTGCGCTGGCGCTGATGACTGTAATGGCTGCTGCAGGCGGCCAACTCCTCCCGCTGCTGCTGCGGCAAGAGCTGCGAACCATCTTCATGATTTGTCTCCTTGTCATATTCGGAGCCAAGATGCTCCACGAGGCTGCAGTCTACAACGAAACCGCAGAGGAGGCCGGTAAGCAGGTACCAACTTCCTCATGCCCACCTCACGCATCCCCTGACTACACGTTTTCCTTTCCTTCACTCTTCTTCCTGATTCGGTGGCTATGCAGTGGCTGTGGGATTTCCGAGCGAAAAAGTGGATGGAGGGCGTATTGCGCATCTGCACTTTTTTTGGCCCCCGTGCCTGTCAGCGTTGAAAGGCGGTGGCAGTTCCCTGAATTTTGTGGCGCGTTTGAGTTTTTGGCCACAGAGGAGCTGAAGGATCTATGCGAGAGTGAGGAGTCAGTAAATGGGTCCAAGCTGTTGCGCCTTGCACGTACCTTCTTCAGTCCCGTATTCCTACAGGTACAGAGTGCGATTCATTGCAACAGACACCTGCGTCGTTCGTGAACTTTCCTGTATGCACATTGGATGTTCAGCCAAGTCGCTTCAAGGATGAAGGGAGCTTGGGAATATGCCGTTGTTGTGGAGCAGGCTGCCTCGTTGACGCTCATGGCTGAATGGGGGGACCGCTCCCAGCTAGCCACTTTCGCCCTGGCTGCCGACAGGAGTGCCTCTGCTGTTTGCTTGGGTACGCTGAAAGAAGCTGTTAAGTGTTTTTTTGCATTTTTGCAGGGTCTTAAACGTGCAGACGCTTTTTCTGCACAAGCAAGAAGCAACGGAAACTGTGGTACCCAGAGAGTGGTATGCTGCATGCGAGTGCCCTGCAGGAGCCATTCTCGGGCATGGGCTCTGCACCGCTCTGGCTGTTGTGGGGGGCAACGTCTTGGCGAAACGCATCTCTGAGCGTGTTGTGCTGGTGCTAGGAGGTCAGCTTACCTTTACGAATTGCGTGCAATCGGTGATGGGCTCACCAGGTAGCAGCACCCAGTGTGGGCATCTGCTCTCTGAAGTACTACTTTGGTGCATATTTGGCTGTTTGTGGTTTCATGCTGCTGTTGCAGGGATCTGCTTCCTGTCTTTTGCTGCATTTACGGCTGTGGGGGAGTTCTACGGTCTGTAAATAGGTCTTCTTTGGACCTGTAGTGGATGTGGGCGCAGCAACACGCCGTTTTACCTTCACGTCTCACATTTTGATCGCCCTTAGGCAAGTGCCAACGAGGGTCTTCTATATTTCTTGCCTTCAAGGTCACTTGTCGGGGACCGTGAAGTGGACGATTGGCATCGAAGGCTTGCGGATCAGTTAGGTTTGGGCTTTGTGCGGAACGGTGATACCTCTAGCGGTTCGGATGCTATACAGTCTTCACTGCTCAAGAAGCCAGGACTTAATTTGCTTTCCGGCCAACCCGAAAGTGGTGGTATTATCTCTGCTCAAGGGATTCGGATTCTGCTTTGCTGAACGGTTCCCGGCTCTTCTGTCGATTGTTGTATTGCGCGTACAACGCACTGAGGTGTACGCAGCGCCCTGGGCCGTCAGGAACTCGTATTCCTCTTTTTAAGGATTATTGCGAGCATGGCAGTTTCTATGAACAAGATATTTCTCAAGTAACAGATGCGTTGCTATTTCAAACGCCTCGTGCCCACAGTAACGTTGCCACGCCTCTTCCCGGCTTGCACTGCTGTGGGCACCACCGAACGCTGAAATGATGGCTGCGCGAGTTTTGACGTTGCTTTTCGTCATCTCAGCCGCACTAGCTGGTGCAGATGGATATTACCGCAGAAGGAACAGTCATCGGGCTCGAAGCGCACGAGAGGCTCGATTGTTGCGCCCGTCCTTAATTAAAGTGGAAATCCTGTGAGATGAATAAAAAGAAATGTACAAATGCACTTTCTCGCGAATGAGGTGGATACGGTTAAAATCAGCTACGAAGCTTTATGCCCTTTCTGCAAGAGCGTGAGAGGCTTCTTTCCCCCACGACGTGCCTGCCAGAGTTGAATTCTTTGCGCTCGAATGGCGACAATGACTTTGCAGTATCTCACCGATCAGGTGACTAGGACCATGCGTTCAGAGTTGGGAAAGTTCGTCGACTTGCATCTGTTCCCTTACGGTATTCCTGCAGAAAGGTTTGTCATAAGAACCGCCTCAAAAGCCTGCTACAGGAAACGCGGCTGACAGGGACGGCTCCGTGGTGTGCCAGCACGGCATTGAAGAGTGTCGCTTGTGAGAGAACATTTTGCCGTGCCTTGTGGCTGCATTGAATGATGTTGCTGATTCTCCTTTTCACTCTAGAAACATCCTATCCGCCTGCGGAATAAAAAAGATTCAGGGGAAGCCGGACAGCCTTGTTGCGTTCATCGAGTGGTGAGGATATGGGTCCCTGGTTCGGGGGAGTGGATCTGACCTGCCTCAGGGGATATGTATGCCAGAGGCATGTTGGCGTGCTGCGTGCCCTTTGTCTGATGTTCATAGAACTTCCAGCGTTGAAGGGCTCGATAGCGCCTCGGACGGCAAATGGCGGGATTGCTTGTCTGTTAGTGGGCGGCATAAAGGCGAAATAGAAGGTATGCAGTTAACTGTATGTTACTCCGCAGCCTTCCAACTTTTTTTTCAGCTTGTTTCCAGGGCGACGAAGGCCAAAGGTTGCTGTACGAAACATTCGATGTTTGCGTATAGCCGGAGTGGGCAGTGGAGTTCCTGTTATGCTCCAGGAAAGCCATAGGGAACGTATCTAGGCGACACTACTACACCTACGTGCCTTGGGTGATCGTAAACGGTAGCCACTCAGCGAGCTCAGAGGCGAATTTGACGCTCGCTTTGTGTGAAGCGTGAGCTGCTTTCACTGAGTGTAGCCTATTTTCGTTGCATCCCATCTTCGTTGCATTTCGCCAACGTGACTACCCACCTATCAGGCTAGGCACTGGAAGGCCCCACATATGCTCCACTCTTTCTGAAGCGGGGGCATTCAGCTTCCTCGATGATAGGCAACGCTGCCTTCGAGATTCGCCATCGCTTCTCTAGTGCATCAGCGCCTCGGACGCGAATGTGCACAATTAAAGGAGTAACCCTGTAGCTCCATATATATATATATATGTATATATATATACATATATATATATATATATATATTCATGCCCTAAACCCGCAAACTTGCGCGCGCTGTGTCGCCGCCAACCCCCGAGCAAGACAACGAGGATGCGTGTGAAGGCGTCGAATGCGAAACACACGGGGGGAAGCTGTGGCAGTGTTCTTACTTTTCGCTTTTTGTTCTATAACCTCGTGAGTATCTCTGTTGAAAAATAAGCGTTAATGCGCTCATCTCGATTCACGTACCCTCCACTGTAAGCGGCGCCACCTGGGCGGATGCCGTTTCATCGTGTCAGCCACGCCACAATGTCGGTCGTTCACAGATAACGCAGACGGGCTCCCCTTTCATTATTATGAATATGCAACTAAATCTGCCGCCTGCCATGTTAGGCGAGGGTACCGTAGCTACAAGCGGCCTGGATAGGATTGCTGGCCACTACGATGGTGGGCCCCCACCGCGAGGGGCCCGCCGAAGGTGGTGGGAGTAGCAAGGCACTTGGGGGCCTTCTGCGTGTGCGTTGCTTTTCCTCTTTTTCACATGCGAGTTTATGCTAAATTATTCAGTGACCATCCCTTTAAAATAGGGGCTTCCGCTGTGGAACTGAGAGTCTCGTGCGAGAGGCCATATAGCAGGATGTTCGCAGACGCTGTCGAAAATGGGTTGGCACAAGTTTCTGCTGGCTCCCCCTTAGGGCCACCAACATCCATTAGACTGGGATGCGAGGGAGACGGCTGTCGCCGAGACGTTTCTCATGAGGCGGGAAAGCTATTGCTGGCAGCACTGCAACGCCTAGACGGTGTGCATCTTCTGCCTTGTCACATAAAGTACAGCGGGCTAGCATCTGTCGAAGAACTCTTTAAGCCGACGCGAATGCGTCCTGATGCAGCAGCGGGAGAAGAAGCAGGCAAACTGGAGGTACAGCTGCACGGCCGTTGGCTGCGAGGCCAGGAGGAGCGCTTGCTCCGCGACAACTCTCCCAGCGCTGTCGCAGCCCCCAAGCTTCACGGATTCGTTGTAGCTGCCCAGCAGACCACCTGCAACCTAGGGGACCTGCGAAAATCCTACGCTGCTGCCGACGCTGCAGATTCCACCCTCATTAAGGACTGTATCGAAGCTGAAGAGCCACCCAGTACTGTCACAGCGCTGCGCCCATTGGCGGAATTCGACAAACTATGGTATGTTGGAGCCTTTCCCATTCATGTTATTGCTACACAGAACACTCTGGAGCTAAATTGCAAGCCCAGTGAGAGTCGCAGGAGCCCCACTGCGCTGTCCGCTCTTGGCTGCGGCTACTGTGCTTTGCTGTATTCACATTACAGCTACTGGCAGCAAGACCGCGAACCGACTAATGCTGACGATATCCCGCAGAGTCTTTTCTTTTTGCGAGCTATGGCCGCTGTAAGGCTCCCTCCCCCCATCCTGCGCTGTCAACCTGGGACATTCGTGTAGTTTCAGCTAGAGTGAAAGCTAAATGCTTGCTCTGTGGCGTGTGCTTAGTTTGCGCGCAGTGCATGCATACTGCATAGTGGTTGCACCGTAGCAAAAGTGGGTTTCGTCCGGCTGTATGGCAAATGCGTTGCGTGCAGCTGCACGACTATCAAGACGAATTGAAGGAGTGAAGTTTGTAGGCAGGTAGGCCAGACACCCTTTCATCTTCCCTCCCAGTGAAAAGCCAGCAAGGTTCCAAGTTCCATCACTAGGCATAATGAGGCAAAGCGTCATGAGGCAAAGCGTCACGGTTCTGAATTCCTTTACAACCAGCTTGAGAGGATTCAGCAGCGGCTGTGGAGGTTGCGCTGAGTGCACGAGTGCAGCCAAGTGAGGTCGAATTCCATCATGCAGATGCATTTGGTGCTGTGGCCTTGTCCGCAGTTCTGCCTGGCGTGGCCTGGTTGTCAGGCTATTTGAGTGACCTGACCTAGTCGAGCTCAGGATTGAACCCTTCACTGAAATGGGGAACACCACCTGCAGCAAGTGGGACCGGAGCAGGGTGGTAAAGGGCATGTTCGTTCTTTAGGGCCACGTCCCGGTGGACACCTAGGTCCCTGAGTTGATATTTTGTGGTTTCCAAGGCAGCCCCACGAAAAGGGGGCCGATTGCTCACCAGTCGTCGAAGTCGTCGTTCTCTGTGTGCGCTTCCCGAGCCGCTTCAATGTCCTTCTCAACTTGCTGATAAACGCATTTGCTGCAACCACTGGAGCGTGAAACGAGGTGGCTCACTGGGGACACAGGTCTGACTTTCAGGGATTCAACCGCGGGAGAGTCGCGAGCCACCTGCTCTTGGTGGCCTCCCGCCTCTTCAAAGATCTTTGCGAACCGCGTCAGGTGAGTTTGCGCGGAACCCAGTTCCTCTTGCATCTCGTTGATCATGTTCTCGAACAGTTTTGAAGAGAGATCATTTTGCATTTCGACCGAAGTTAAGCCGCCGGACATAGCACGGGGCCTCCTCACTCGACCAGTTCTGAAAGAGCTAACAGCAGAGAGAACTGCTGGAACTGGTAGCGGGCGTCGCATCGTTGCGCCGCCGCAAACAGCCAGAGCGAAAGTGACGTATAGTACAGAATAGAGCATGTCCAGACCAAATATACAGCATTATCTTCACGTTTTTTGTATGTATGGCCAAGCTGTCCAGCGAGCATTCCCTCCATGTTTTGCTCACGTGACGCCGCATCCCAAGATGTACATACATCTGGAAGAATCCTAAGGCATGCCTACTTCGTTTCGTGGCTGCGCTGTAGCTAGCAGCACAGTCTTAGAAACGTACATAACGTCGCATGTGCTGATCCGTCTGCGTTCGCACGCGAGAGGAGCAGTTCCAGTGCTGACTTCATGCATCAGCACTCTGCATATCAGCACTGTGCTTGCAGTCAGAAGCCAGCGCCCCGAGCTCAAAGGGACTTCCGTTAGCTCACTATTTTGACTCTGTAACTTCGGGCTCGTGCTGCTTTTACCTGAGCATCCACTGTAGTGCCTTTTACCTTGTCAGATCCGCTACTAATCGGCGATTCCCAGAGCTGTCTGAATCACATTCGGCAGTTCTGGTTAAGAGAATGTAGGCTACTGCTGAACTCGTGCATTGTCTGGAAATACTGTATTCCTTGTCCTCCACTCCCCCCTCCCGTCACCCGCAGACGCTGCAGTTGAGTACAAACGATTCAACAGCAACCCTCGTTGCATCATAGTCGAGCGTTTGCCTCGAAGGGCCTACGTGCTGACCTAGCCTATTCACCTAGCCCAGGTCACGCTTAACGGCGTGTGGCCGCCGGTGGCAGCATAGTTGGGGCGGATCCGCTTAACATTGAGAATTCAACTGCAATTTCCTTGCCGTTGCAGTCCACTTGCGGTGAG
Organism: Eimeria acervulina; assembly: GCF_000499425.1. NCBI lineage: Eukaryota > Apicomplexa > Conoidasida > Eucoccidiorida > Eimeriidae > Eimeria > Eimeria acervulina. The sequence goes on from NW_013547299.1 coordinate 40,350, forward strand.
GCCCCCGGCAGTCGCAGCTGTTCAGGAGTTCAGCCTTTACCTAAGGCTCTCATAGAGGCAAATGCTTAGGCGGTGGTTGCAGCAGCCATTTTCGGGTTGGCTCTCCATGGAGAAGTCGCCGCAGGCAACTACCGCTAGTTATTCGTAGCCTAGCAAAGCAAGGGCGATCATTCCTCCTATTAGCGTCCACTTGACTACGGGGTAATCGTTCAGAAGGATCGTCACCTGCCCCACGTAAGGAAGATACACTACGGTGGTCCCCATTACGCTCGAGTCCTTCAGCCACAAGTCTTTGTCTGAAGGCGCGTGTCAAACAAACAAAAGGCGCAATACAATAATGTGCTGTCGCCATGCGGAAAGCTGAAACTGTAACTGAACCATATCAATCAACACAAAGCTGGGAGGAACAAATGAACAACCAAGCAAACTTCGCAACCACCGCGTCAGAACGTACTTGCATACAAGCCCCTGTCGTCGACGGAGTTGTTGTCCCCCTTCGTCAACAGTCTCATTTCGCCCGCGCCGTTTGTATGCATATTTAAGATGCGGTGCACAATTGGAATATCCCGTCCTTCGACCTGCAGGGCCACGAAGCACAAGCAAAGAACCGGCTTCTGCTATACACCCGGTGAGACTCTGCCATTACTCCGCAGCTTCTCTCCCGTTCTCGACGCCAAACAAAAACATTGAAGATGCACTCAGCCCTACCGGCAGCACCGCATCCTGCTATGCCCTGACGCGCATGCACTACTCACCTTGAAAACCACAATATCCCCCACAGCCGTCTTGGGCCCATGGTCCACCAGAAAGAGAATATCCCCCCGGCTGAAGGCGGGCAGCATGGAGCCGCTCAGCACCACCACCACAGGCGACGGACTTCCCGCAGCTATCACCAGCACCTTCCAAAGCATCAAAGCTGCACAGGCAAAACGCATACAGCTTCATGCATTGAGTTCCGTCCATGCGTGAATACTGCATACAAACTAACATTTGCAGGCCACACTGAAGGCGCCCAGTGTGCTTGTGGAAGTTAAGTTGGAGCACAGAATTGTTCCACGTCGGGTAAGAAACATTGGAATTAGCGGGAGCATCATGTGCTCGTTGGATAGAGGAGCCGTCACCTGACAGGATGATGCAACAAAGGCTCAAGACCGTGAGGACCGCATCCCGGGGCCTTCTGAAGAAATGTTGAATCTCCCTCCACGCGGAAATCCCGAACTTTTTGATATCGCTTAGCATCTCCTGGTCGTTTCCTCAATCACAGAATGCAAGAAAAACCTTTCCAACAGGTTTCAGCCAACAGGAAACCTATTTGAGAGCGCACCTCCCCCGAGCGGGGGCAGCCAGACAAACCCACAGCTAGATCTGATGCCTTTCCTCGCAATCAGTTAGTGTTACAGAAACGAACGAAAGCGTATCAAGCGCTTCAACCCCTCGTTTCAACCGACGGGCTACCCTGTTTTTAACCAGAGTTTAAATACTTAGCGAGAACGCCGGGCTAGTCGGCTGGAGTTTGGGCTCCCCTTGTTGCAGAAAATAACACACGTAAATAACAGAAATTAAAGAATTCGCTCTGAATAGCCAGCAGAACAGATTCCTCACCTGCAGCCGACTCTGTCCCGCACATGCAGGTGTCAGCAGAGCAGCCACATGGGGCTGCTCCTTTGACCTTTTTATTTTCGGTAAATGTTGACGTTCTCAGAATATTGTTGTTTTCTTAAAATATATACCAGTATTGAAAGGTGAAGGACAGTGAACTACGCCAACTAGCCACCGGCGCTGCCTTCCCCGCGCGACGGGAGGGTAGCAGTGAGGGTAGGAGGCCGGAGTTGATAAGATAGTAAAGCAGTAGGCATAAATAGAGATTCTGTGGTATGAATTACAGACCAGAGAGTTGGGAGATGGCCTGCATTGGGGAGCTAAATAAACCCAACCAATTGTTGCCGATGCAGCATGGTCTGTGTAGCATGCTCTGTCTGAAGTTGGTACATGCATTTCTACTTGACTGCAGGCTGGCTACTCACCGCCAAGCAAGTGTTTAACAATGACCTGCACTGTTGGCGCATTCATCAAGAGGGAGCTTGCGAATTCCTGCATGCGGAGCTGCCTTGCCTCACTAGCTGCAGCAGTCGGCGTATGAATTCATGACAGCGCACACCCCTACTTCACTAGCATAGGTCGTTCTGCGCCTGTTCTCAGGGTTCCTGGGGACTGAAGGGTAGGCAGCTATTCTTTAGTGACTCTCATCTTAATTATTTCGACAATACTGAAATTCACGACGGCCCTTGGCTCGTCGACTGTCGTCGTACTTCGTGACACCACATGGTTCGTCGGGGAAGGCGGGAGAAGCCAGCCCCAAACCCACAACTTGGCAGCGCCGTGAATAGCACACACAGACTAGTCGCGAAGGTGTTTCGCAAAAAATGGCACAAAATTTTTGGAAGTTCTACTAGTCTCAGACGTGTCACAACTGCCAGAGTCCACAGCACAGGGAACTGCTGGGGCTAAATGGCTAGGAGACCGGCACCCTGGAGTTTCTATGGGCCACTTTTGAGAAGCTATCTCTCAGGAGCTTCTGCATGCCCTCTTCAAAACAAGAGCGGCGACTATAAGCGTGGCCATGAGCAGCACAACTTAAATTTGGGCAGCGTACTTTGGTCGCAACCGTTTTGTCACGTGTAAAAAGAGGCTCACGCTTGTATATCTACGTGACCTCCTCCGCGTATTGTTTTCTCCCTGCAGGCTAAGCCCCGCCCTCTACCTATAGCTAGCTTAACTCTAACGCCTTCACCTTTCATTTTGAGGACCCTGCCTCGCATGTACACTGGTGTTCCTCACCACAGGCGGCTTACCAAATATTTTATCATTGTGTGGGGATGAGCGCATCAGAAAACTTCGCCCGGCGCAGTCTGGCGCACAGCTCCGTACGTGGGCAGTGACAACGCCACTAAGCTTGTTTGCAGCTACGAGACAGGGGTCAGCAATAGCAGTAAACCGAACCACCCATCCACAGGTGCCAACGGCCATTTTTCCCTCGTCATTTTTATTTTCTACTCCAGTATTTGGGGCTCTGGCCCCTCTCGCGACAGCCTTCCCCCCCCCCTCTGTGCACCCATTCCTTGTAGGCACATGAGGGTGTATGCTACTTAAGATGTTAGTACGTGCGCTTCTACTTCAGTGCAAGCTAGCTACTGAGGGCCATGCATGCCTTGACCAGCTGTCTGCAGTACTAGTTCATGCATCAAAAGGCGGGTTCGTTACCCTTGCAGAAGGACTTACAGCACGCTTTTCCAAGTCGCCTTCTCTCCATACCACCCCTAGCCCTTCCGCAGCTGTGCCCAGGCAGGCAGACGACTGAAAGGGGAATGAGCTGCTTTGAAGAACACTCTTATCCTGGTTCTTTGGCTCTATCGCATCTGACTAAGGTCCCTTGATAAGATCGAGGACTCGTGGTACAAACTTTGTAAGGAGAGTCAACCATCTTGCTGAGGGGGCCGTTGAGCACCGCAATCGAGCCACAAAACATAAGGTGGGATTTCCAAAAAGGCAACTGGTCTCCTTTCCTGTCTCCAGAAATTCTGGGAACCGCCGCCTCAGGGTCTGGGGACGCGGGAGAAGAGGCATCCTCACATGAGTGGCAATACAACTCTTTGCAACTAATGTTGCAAGACACCTTCTCTTAGGTGGACAATCAAACAGCCTGAACTAACACTTTAGGCAACTTTTGTACTTCTGCTCGCATGCAGGCTGCCTACTAAGGCAAAGTAAATGCTCATCTACCAACTCAGGGAGAACATGCTCCACGAGCGCCCTCGCTACAGCTCCAGTTCATTACCTTTGGCAATCATTCTGGTGCACCGGGCCAACTAACATCATCATCCGGCTTTTTGCATAATTTGAAAGTGAAAATGCACTGGGTTTCCCAACTATTCAACGACTTGCTGGACTCGGAAAAATTAGTGGGGCTTGCTGTGCTGCATGCATCGGCTCGTCCTGGCCAAGCAGCTTGGCGCGTGAGAGTCTCTCGTTCCCCACATGTTTGCGCCGTTCTTTTTAAAGTTGAACTTCAGATCTTCAGAACCGCAACTGTTCTTTTGCTTTGCAGTTTTGGATTAACTTTTGCACTAGGTGGAAAAAAGAACCCTGACGGGAGCAGCATGGTCGCTTCATTTGCAATGCATGCTCGGCATTCTCTGGACGCAAAAGAACAGGCACCTGTTTTGCTTGCACCGAAGTATTCCCTCGTGTTCCTGTCCTAATGCTTTATTTCGTTCAAACTTCATTCATCCTTTTGTGTTGTCTTTGAGCCCGTCCGCATGGACCTTGCCTCCATTGAAGTGAACGTCGGGTGCTTGTAAGGTGGCAGTGTATCTGGTATTCAGCTGCGTTGCCCCTACCCAAGTTCCCGTAGTAAGTCTTCATAGAGTAATTTACACCCGCGAGCGCCTTTGGCAAGAGCATTAGCTCTGCTAGAGTTGCGTGGCCTGCTTCAGCGCGAGTGTGCCGCGTCTGTCTCGGCGCCTGCCAACGCTGAAAGGGGGAAACGTGGGTGCACACGTGAAGTGACATGTGCAGGAGAGCTGCACGATGTACTCGTTATAGCACCGTAGTTCAACTAGTGCTTCCAAGATCCACGAACAACCTACATTTCTGTTGGCAGCGACCCTGGTGCTAAGGGAAGTTCCCGACTAGTCTTCTACGGGAGCATTGAAGCCCCTCGTATTTTTTCGTCTGCCATGCTGCCTAATTTGCATGGATGTAAATCTGTGCTGCTGTTGAGTTAAATGAATGGGATGTTGTTGCTGCCATTTGCGGCTGACCGGCAGTTATCCCTTGCACCATGAGCACTGTTTGGTTTTGGTGACACTGCTGTAGCTGCATGCAGCACGGCAAGGAACCCTGTAATATTGAGTAATGCGTGTGGAGGTACTCGCACTGAGTTTGCAAGGTGACGTAAACTGAGATGGACAGCCTGCCGACTCGAGTGAACGCCGAGAGTGCAACAACATGCGGAGGAGGGTATGAAAAGTTATGCCGCAGCAGAGCGATAGGTATATAGATACATAGGGGGTTGTAAGGCTTCTGGGAGCCTCAAAACTATCCACCAGACGCAAATTTTGGAAGCTGGGCAGTTCCCATTAATACTGCACACTAGAGTTCTGGGGGCGCAGTTATTGGCCTACCATACATACCTAGGCAATAGGAAGCACGCAAAACCCCCTATTGGTCATACGCATTGAAGCCGTTGGGCCGAGGGAGCAGCGGGAATATGATGCTGCAATGAATGCGCCAGCGGAGCCTGTGCCAGCTAGCGGACGCACGTCAGAGATCTGCACTCGATGGGGGGGAGACGCGTCTGGGTGGAATGAATGGAAGTTGGACGCTGATGTCTCCACCCACTATTGTGGTCGTGCAGACGGACAGAAGGTGGGAACTTGATGGCAACCGGTTCAAAAAACATTTTATCACCCGTGGGGCGCCAAACATATGGGGCGTATGTGCGGAGTAGGGCCACCGGAGGGAGTATGCAGCGAAAGATTCGCCGCCTCGAGTAAATACTTCATTCATTGAGTTTAGCTAGGGCTCTAATTTGCTCTATTTGGGGGGTGGTGCAGTGGTGGTGGCTGCAGGCGGCCTGGCAGGAATAGCGCTATTGATTGACCCAATGATGGAGTGTTTGGCGGACAGCAGCATCGTGAAGAGGGCATCTACGCTGTTGCGCACATTTCCTGCTTCGTCCAAAAGCGCCTTAAGGGATATCTTCTTGCCTGCTGACTCCAGCATCACTGTTTCTGAAAAGGACGGGCTGGGGGGGGGCAGTTGAATTATTTGGTTTAGCAGAGCAACGACCCCATGCAAGTGGTCCATCACTGCCACGAGTTTCTCCACTGCGCTGTGCTGAGCCGCAAGAGCAAACAAATACGAGAACGAGACGAAATCCATGGAGTTTAGAGGCAGGTAATGATGCAGTACCTGGGCACTGAGATTAAGGTACAATGTAAATGTGTTGTGGCAAGTTGTAAGAAAAAAACGAACATGATGACAGAACGCCAAACAAAACCAAAAGCCCGAAACGTCAAAACAGTTTATAAGCAGACCGTTCCATTGGTTGTATTCCCACTTACGCTTTCATCAGTGGCTTTCTTCATAGATGACATTATGAATTTCGACTGCTCTTGGGGGCTGGTTAAGAGATTTTCAGGCTTTGTAGCCTCTTCCTTCCTTTTCTTTTCCTCTTCATCGTCGTGTCTCTCTTCCTTGGGGCTCATGGGAGCCGTTGACTCCCTTTTGTGCTCAGCTGCTTCTTCTTTATGGCCAGCCTTTTCCTCTTCCTGCTTCTCGGTTTTGCTCTTGCCTGCATGCTCGTGATCTCCGTGGTGGCCGTGGGCTTCATTGCTTTCATGCCCCCCTTTCTTCTTATCGCCTCTGCTCTTTTCTTTATCGCCTTGCTTTTCCTCGTCATCGTCGCTGTCATCGTCACTGTCGTCGTCTCCAGACGATTGCACAAAGGATGTTTCCTGGCCATCAAAGGACAACAGTGGTGGCTGCAGCTGCAGCTGTCGCTCGTCCGCATCGTACAGCAAAAAAGGAGAGTCCGGGGAAGCTGATCCTTCTTTGCTCCGCACGTCCACGGGAGGGCTGAGTTCGTAGTTATTTCTTCGCCCCACCATAAACGCATGCGTTTCTCCCCCACTGAGAACCAGCACAGCTGCGCACATGGAGAGGGCGTTCACGGGCCGATAGCTCTGCATCTTGAACAGACTATATGGGCTAAGACCATCAAAAAAGGCGAATGAGGAGACGTCTCAGGTGCTTTTTCAACCTGTAATATGCAAAAGGTGGAGGTGTAGCTCTTCCTCAGAAGATACCCTATCAGGCTTCCCCAGCAGCGGGTTTTCAAGTGGATCGGCGATGCAGAAAACCCGGGAAGCACAAGTTCAGCGTTTGCACCGATGCACCAAAGCTAAGAAATACGAAAGAGTCTAGTAAATAAGAGATAATCAAAGCAACTTCAACTGCTTCACAGTCAAGCACCCGGTCCTTTGGCAGTCTGTCGGCAGTGAGCCATTGCCGTCCGAAGTGGGGCTCGTGGGAAGAGACCCATTCGATTCTTCTTTGTCTGTGCTTAATATGAAACGAACGATATATTAGTCTGTCTCGTTCGTAGGCCTTTGAATATTCAATCGAAGTATTCTTCGGCATTCAGTCGAAGCAGCTGCCACCAGCCACCGCACGGCGGCAACTGACCGGCGCCGAGGCCAACGCCGGTGGCTGCACATCGACCAGTTGCTCGCACCCTGCAAATCCTATTCGGCTTAAACACAAAATACGAAATGTATAGACGCAGCGCAATGTGGAATTATGTTTTTGGTATATGAGGCTACTAAAATATTCCAGCGCGATGGCATTTCGAGAATTGCTTCCCCTTCTGCCGGTCTTACAGCGCTAGACATATGATTCAACAAGGATCAAGGGCGCCAAATGGTTACACCACAAATATAATTCTACATGCTTACTGGCTTTTTGATATGTTTGGCGTTTTCAAGGACTTGCAGGCACAAGGCCTTCCTTACAGTTCATAGAGGTACCTTTCTGTCTGGCTGCCTCTCAACCATGAGCATCGTCGCTGCGTGGCTGAGGTTCTTCAGCCTCTTGTTACCATCTACTGCATTAGTTGCTGATGAACAACTCTAAAGAAATACAGAAAATTGCAGGGCCTCTAATGTAACCCCTGATGCGTACCATTCGAGTGCCTGCAGTGTGTATTGGCTTCATTCCCCTAGCGGCTACACAGGAGGCATATCGGTCCTCAGTGTTGGCTACACAACCTCCCCTTAAAAACAAGCAGGATCTCTATAAAGACTCAATTCGGAGGTCAGACTAAAATGCTGCAGTGAGCAGTTCCTCCAACTCTAGATGCCTAAGCCTGCGTACCACAAGCAACAGCAGCCTACCATTTCGGAATGAAAAGCAGATAACTCAGCTGGTGGCGTGTTATCCCTGCAGAACTCCCACGCAAGCTACAAAATTTGACAAATCACCGAAAAAAAACGACTAGTCGGCCACGGCGATGGCTGCGTTGACGTTCAACGGCCCCGGCTGAAGCTGAGGTCCCCCTAAGAAAGGCGCGTTAGGCTACACCTCTATTGGTAATGCTAGTTGCTAAGCTTGAGCTCATGTAACAGAGACTCGCCCTGTTGACTGCAGATTGCCATAGCAATGCACAGATCCCACGACAAAACTGGTGTACTTCTACAAGTAGATTACGAATTCTCTTGTGCGTCATTTTCGAACAGTCTGATCATCTAATAATCGTTTCCAGTGCTTCACAACACGACCCATCATATCTTCATGATTCGAACCTACCGAAACTACAGCTTTGTAAAGCGGACCGAAATGTAGCCAACGTCCGGTATATCTCCGAACACGGAACACATAAGGTGAAAATGCAAATCTTGAAAAGCGAAGCTGACCACAGTGATTAAATCTCCTTGACTAATCGCAGAAATCGTGTCACGTGCTTGACGTGCTAGATTTCACAAGCTACTATATACACAACAACACCCACAGCTGATTCAGCAGCAGGATTATCAGCCGTCATCAATCTCGGCCCGTGCAGCACTTGTCGCACTTAATGAACTGCAAGCGCGCAACCTAAAGAAGAGCCAGCAAGTGGAGAGATGCGTTTGATAAACAATGACTATGTGAACTCAACAACCGCACTAAGAGCCTCTCCACGGATTTGCGGCATTAAGACATGTAATAGAGTGTGCTCGTTCTCGACACAGGGCAAGCCGGAAAAACCCGTAGGAATGGAGAGCAAAATGGGGTCGAACCAACGCTGTCAGCTCACACTCCTGCACCGGCGTCTTCGTCATCACAATAATAATAAAATCGTAGTCGCACCCAGCTAGCTGTCGCTGTAAGGATTCTTTTTTGGCTGAACAGAATCTTGTGGCTCAGCCGAGTCTTGCGATTCCTCTTGAGCTCGCGCATGCCAATTCACCGATCCCAAAGAAAGCCAAGGAGGAACTCCAAGCCCCCCTTGGAAGAGGCTGTAAAAGTTCCCCTGGTCACTTGGAGCTGCCGGAGTTAAGGCGAGATCCCCCAAACCCAGGCGGCTTTCACTACGTGGGGGGGGCAAAGAAACAGGAAAAGCGGCAGATGGACCGATGCGGTGGGACGAAGATAGTGGTGGCATTCGTGGGGATTCCCGGGAAGGCGGCGCGCCTCTAAAGGGCAGGCCAAGCGAAAATCTAGCCGAGGTACGTAAGTCAGGCTGTCCAGCTAACGTCTGCGGAGGTGACATTGGGGCTGGCATTCGTGGAAAGCTGCTGTACAGAGTGCAGGGCCTTGATGGACTGCCAGAAATGAACATATCAAACCCTTCTCGGCTCTGCACACCCGAAGAACGCGTGGCGGGGGGTTGAAAACCTGGCTGCTGGCCATCTTGATACGTTCTCTCAAAGCCACCATGGACTGTTCGTGCAGAGCGCTGCATTGAGGGACCAGGCGGTGCACGCTGTTGAGACAGCATGCCCATCTGGCCCTGCGAGCGTGAATCCCCATTTCTGCCGTAACTTGGCATGGGCTCATGTGCTTCGTCCCATGCGCTTGTACTGCGTTCTGCAGAGGGGGCATCTCTACTACCAACTCTAGCAGTCCCCTTCTGATCAGTTCCTGCCGTCAATGCAGAAGTCAATACCTCGCCTCCCGCATTTTCTACGGCCATATCAAGTCTTCGTAGCAATACCTTATACGCAGGGATTGGTTCATGAGTTCTTTTTATTTCACTCAGGGGAATGAGAAGCCAAGCTCCTACTTTCTTCTGGCAACATACGGCATAAAAACGGTGGAGTTTGTCCCTGACAATGTGATACTTGTGCTCCTCCCACAGGGCAGTCAGAATGCGGTGTTGGGATTTCACAACCATCTCCAGGACCTCTTTGGAGGACCGCTTTGCATGCGATGCTATATGAGTGAGGACTTTAGTGCTGTACTTGCCCACAGTCCTGATTGCTGCAAGAAGCGTCAACGTCTTGAACTTGCGTTTGGGTGAAAACGGGTCTTCGGTGCAGGGCCGTGGCATCTTGACGACACGGACCAGTCGCTCCATCGCAAAAAGATCCTTGCGCACTTGCGCGAGATTTTCATTCGCACGGCCGTACGTGAGGGCTTGCGACACAAGATTTTCGAGAGCTTCACCCGCTTTACGCCTCTGGATCTCGAGTTCTTGAGGAACGAGAGAAACAGCAGCTAAGTCCAACGTCAACACCTGTAACACTGTGTAGGCAAGGACCAAACCCTGCTCAGGGGAAAGGGAAGGTAACAAATTGGCGCATATGTCTGCGTTCCTCTGCATCCACTCGAGCACGTGCATTGCCTGGTCTTTCGCTGATTCGGACATCCCCCGACCATACCAAAGATGAGAGTCACTATCTTCATTCTCATCGTCAAGGGCCTCTGCTGAAGTCCTGCCTGCAGCTGGTACCGGCTGCTGACGCCCGTTCTCAGGAACCTGCCCCGCAGCTATGGAGTGTTGATATGCACGAATCATTGGCTGCGGATGCCCTGAGGTCCCTGGTATGGCTGAAGCTGCAGTATCCCGGCCATATGGAAAGGGAAGATTCATCTCCTGTGGCTGAGTGGAGGGATATCCAGAATGCATCGCCAGCGGCCCTCCTGGGGCAGGCGCTCTCGTACTCCATATGCCGACTTCTCCAGGACTCAGCACGGGATGCCATTGAAAATAATCTGTACCTCCCCAACTCTGTAGCTCTTCTTCCCCCTCATCAGAAGAATGGTCTTGAGCCCAAAAACACTCCTCACCCCCCCCGGCCGCCAGTGCCCTGAAAAATGCATCCGCCCTCGGGCCGGAGGAAAGGCCGTGGAAGCAGCGCAGCACCCAGTAGGTAACAGCCAAGGAGACGATTGTCACGGACAACAGACTAGGGAAAAAAGCCCATGAGCTCCTCTTCCTGGAGAACTGCAGCAGGTTAACAGCTCCGTTATTCCCACCGAACTGTGTCCGGGGAGGGGATCCTGAAGGGGCCTCGTTATGATCAAATTTGCCGCTGAAGGATTCCGCCTTCTCCTTGGTAGATAAAACAGGTGAAAGCTCCATCGTGTCTCCGATGATAGTCTCTAAGTTTTAGAATTACAAATTCAGCACGACCTGGTGTGCGTGACTCGGGCTGAACCCATGAATCTTGCTATGCGTACTGTTATAGTTACCCATGCCACATCATTCAAGCTCAAGTAGAAACCATATTAGGTTCTTGATCAAATTAAGGGGCCAACGAGTACTACAGTGTTAACTTCATCAGGCATGCTTAGAGCGACGCAGCCACGGTCTTCTCGATCTGAGTGCAGCAGGCGCCCGTGCTGGGAGGAAACAACATGGACCCACTATCAGCCCCTGTAAGAGGCGTTAATACTGAAATTCAGCTCGAAGAAAAGTTGAGACGAAGCACTATGCAGATAAAGTGGACAAATCGCCCCATGCCACACGAGTCTGCTCGTCGTGCCTGAGGAACGTGCTTGGGGAACGCCAATAGCAACATAGCTTCAGGGCCTGAGAACCCTCGATATTTTTAGTTAGAGAAAACTTAAAGGCACGTTGAATATCAGAAGAAAAGGTACGACATGTGCTGCACTCCCGCGGAACCGGCCAATTACGATTTGTGCTCGGGCAGACGGCACTCGATACTGGAAGACATGCATCATTTCAACGGGGCATCGCTCCTGGGAGAGCAAACTTCGTGCAGGCTGAGTAGCTGTATACGAATCTTGCGGTTTAATTTCCACGTTCGATTCGCATTCATTTTGGCTTTTCCTTGCATTACCACTTTTTTGAACAGGTATTTCGACTTCCGGAAATGAAACTGAGCTCCGGACGCCGTGGCGCCACATTTTGTGGTGCTCGCCACTTGCTGGGCAGATTCATCTTCGTCATCGTGCGATCTGCGAAGTGCAAACCAAATCCCTAGTTTGCAGAAACAATGGTAAATGGAGATCCTTCTGGTTAACCGCTCCTTAAATGCTCCCTACGTGACGTCCATGTTGCTGCTTCCGCTGTTTGCGATGATTTCTTTCTCATGTGGGCGCATTAATAGGCAACATTTCTGCTACAGGCAGTAACTGTCTCATTTCTGCATTGAGGTAGGTTAATTCCAGGTTCTCGGTTGCGTGGGTCCCTTCCTGGCAGCGTGGCAGCGCAGCCATCTAAGCGTCGGCGTGAAATTTACCTGTTTCACCTCCTTTCATTAGCCGTACGGCCGCGTAAAAGCCAAGTGTAAAACCCTTATAACCGTTGGAACAATTTAAAGGTGAATGCGAAGAGTTCGGTAGTCCGGATCTGGTCGAGCTTACCTTGCAGGCTTCTCAAGGCACTTGCGCTGTTTCGTAGTCTTTCTCACTTTTCTCGCCTTAATGGCATTTCGTTTGTAATTAATATCGGCCAAAAAATGGCTCTCAGGGAGTTCGATGATCCCCTGCTGAATTTCTCGAAGCCAGGAACCAACCGCTTACCGCTTCATCCCCTTTCAAGTGGCCCCTTGGTCCTCGATCCCAGCGGTCAAACCATTAACCGAAAGACACCTCTCTAACTCTTACAAGCAACTCCCAAATATCGGAATGTGTTGACATTGTCGCACGAATACCTTGTGCTAGCGCATGCAAGGAGGAAAGGCAGATGCTTGCATCCACTCGTTTGATGGAAGCATGCAAGCAGCCACTGCAAGCATTCAACACTTACTTGTATGTGCAGCACAGAGATGCATGCAGATTGCAGGTACGCGCGTCAAGGAGCCAGTGCATGCATGCATGCAACGACTGCATGCATGAGCGCATGCATGCACTGCAGAGAACGCACGACGCGCACTTGGCTTGTGAGACAAAATTAACGGTGGGCCCTTTTGCGTCTCTAGTTCCACACGCACAGCAAGCAAAACGAAGTTGCTGCGTTAGCCGAAGCGTACAAGCACTATTTACTATGTTTGAGCCTCCATTGCAGACGTTTATTGCCTTCTGACGCCTTGGCTTTATTAGAGGCATGGAATGGATCACACTACAACACCAGAAAATCAATGGCACAAGCAACAACAACTGCAGCAAAAACCTCAACAGTAGACATATCCTGCTGCATGGAGCCCTTTTGCTTTCCTCGTTCACGTCGTTTGCATCCAGGCGAATAGCTGGGCATTTCATGAAGTTATGGTTAAAGAGTGCGTTGCATGTGTCTTATCTGGCTTAGTAGCTAGGAGTCTTTTTATGGATGCAACGGGCTGCTTGCCTGCCCTTGCCAAGGTGGAAAATGGAATGTATGCCCCACAGCATGCAGGAAAAGGCAATGAAGTGAGAAATGGTCGAAGAAAACGCTCCCCAACCAACGCGAAAAGCAATATGAACCAAAACACGTCGTAATAAAAGGCAGGCAGAATCTCGGCGGCTACAACGCCTGGATGCATCAAGGCCAGCTACAATGAATGCTACACTACAACTGTGGGAAATTTCGAATACCGTCCAGCGCATGGCACAAGCCCGTGCTGAGCTGTTGCGCCCGAGGCACTAAAAACCAATGCGACACAAGCGAGGCGATGAAAAACACAGCTTCTCCAGCGTGGATTCTGAGCTAGGTACGTTCAGTAATAATTTCTCAGTGCTAGGAAGAGCCGAGATAGAAAGAGTAAACCGCAACGTCTCTATGAACGTTTGACTGACAGCTGCATCAAATCTCCATGCAACTCATCCCGAATCTCTTTGGATTAACTACTTCGAACTCTACTGAGGCAAAAAGTTGCCTTGCCGGTGTGCTCGAGAGCACGCACGCGCGTAGCCGCGGCGCTCTTTGTGCCGAGAACGTTGCACCTGGTGGTATTGCTATTTTTACGGAACTTCTTCTCTCCCTCTAGTTAAAGGAGCCAGCACTGCTATGCTCAAGCAGCATATCGGCAAGACAGGGTACAGAAAAGCGCAATTTTTAAAAAAATACTTGGTAGGTGCATGCAAGCCACGATAACCTAGATGACCGGTAGTAAACGCATGCACATAATTAGAAGTGGGATTGCCATTCAAGGGCATTATGTTCCAAGAAGATGCAGCAGCGATGGCGTCCACGCGCTCACAGTACCCGCGGTGTACGCAGCCGACCCTAGCCCGCCTGCGTCAGAAGGCTAAACTACGCAGCCCTACATCGTGCAGCGATTGCCTTACACAGTTCAGTCGAAGTATTTTGAAATCAATAAACCACAACACATATCATTGACACTTGCTCGTCCCGATAGGCACCGGAGCAGCGTTGTTCAAGCTCCTACAGCTGCAACACAGGATGCCGCACTACTAGGTGTTGCAGGGCATATGTTGCGACATCAATCTCCAGAGAACTACACGTGCGTGTACAGCTATGCAAGGCCACAAAACTCACATAAATACCACGATGTGGATTTCAGTGATGCGAATATCAAGTGGCTACGTAAGATCTCTCTAAGAAATTGCTTCACTGCGAATATGAGCCGACAAGTGCACGAAGACCCAAGCATACATACACAAATCCACAGGTGCGGTCGTCAAGCTGCATCGTATAGCGGTTTTCTTTAGCACTTCACGAACACTGAATGCCAGGCAATTGCACAGTGCAAGACTGTTAGCCCAATTTACTCTTGCCACTAAAGCAAAGACATTTCAGTGTGGCAATCGTCGAGGTGTTCAGTGAGTTAGCTAGCTCTTCCCCTTTTGCCTTCTTCAGACTAAGGCCGCAGGGGCCGCCATACCTGAGAGCCAGGCGATGCAGCACTAGAGAATCTGGGTTCAAACGTTTGCAACTGGCCTGAACTTCCTCCTGAGCCGGTTTGAGTCCAGGCTACTGCGCCTCTAGGTTGCCACCCATGCGCGAAGGGCGCACTTGGTGGATGCTCCCACTGTCCGGAAGAAAATGAAAACGCCGTGGTCGGAATCCCCATAGGCTGTCTAAAAGCCGGTGTTGGCATTTGTACTGGCGCCTGATAAACGGGTATCTGCCACAGTTGGGGAGATTGAGTGGAGGGTCCTCCGTATGGGAGATAATTTTCAGGGATTTGCGGTGGTCCCGCCTGTGAAGGAAGCATCATTTCTGAACTCCCTCTGGGAAGAAAGGTTTGACTGGGGGCTTGAGAGCTTGGCAAATGGGGGTACTGAACGGGTGGAGTGGTACGTTGGCACGGCTGGTGCCGTTGTCGCCCACGGTGGACATTCGGCGAAGAGGGGGGACGTTCCACAAATGGTAGCCAACGCTTTTGTTGAGGTTGAAATGGCCAGGCTCGTGGTGCAGATGTGCTCTCCGTCGTTGGACCTCCACTTTCGTGCTCCGTTGCGTGCTCCGACCCACCACAAGGAGCACCCGACGGTTTTTCTGCGTCGGTGTTGGCGCCATCGGCTGGCTTTTGGCTACCATCTTCACGAGCGCCTCCAGGAATAGACGGGATGCCGCCGCAAGCGTGAACAATCTCTTGCAGTCGTTTTTCTAGTTTCTCATATGGGGTGAGTGGTTCGTGTTTTCCAGGCACTACTTGATCACGAGCGATGAGTACCCAAATGCCAGTCTCTGTTTGGCAATCGAGGATATGACGCCGACCATACCTGTCTTTGGAGACCTCCCACGCGTGCACCTCCCACAAGAAGGTAAATATGACAAGAGTTTGTTCCACAGCAAGCTCCAACTGCTCCAGTGAAGCCAACTGTATGAACTGGGATATATTCCACAGGCAGTTCGCACAATACTTGTTCACCAGCCGTACAAGCCCCATAATATTTAGCATCCGAGATCGCCGTTTTTGCGCTGTCACTACTTTATTTTGTAGCCTTGGCAGCATGAGTTGGCTGACCAAAGACTGGATACTGGTGATGCTTGTGCAGTGCTCCTTCAGCTCTTGGTTGTTGCAGGCGTAGGACTTCGCGTTGGCTGCCAACTCAAGAATGGCTTCACCTGCAAGTATTCTACTGGGTTTAAGCTCTTCGGGCAAACGGGACAAAGCTCCTACACCCAGCGATAAGATTTTCAGCATAACGGCAGCCAAACGCACGCCCTGATCGGCTCTAAGCAAAGGCAGTATATTGCTGCACATGCAGGCGTTTCTCTGCAACCAGTCGAAAATGTTTGCAGCCTGCAGCTTCGCGATCCTGGGCATCCCGTGCCCTTCCCAATCCTCCCACCTCTCATCCCTGTAGAGCTTCGGTTCAAAATATTGCTTGGGGGATTCGCCTGGAAGACCTTCCCCTCCATCTGGTCCTGCAGCGGCCTGCCAATACAAATCGCCTGGTGCAGACGTGGGCAGCTGGCTCTGACTGAAATACGCATCCACAAAGGCCGCCTGTCTACCTTCACCTTGGGAGTGTAGGTTGTTATGGTGCGCACGAGGACCTCCCCTCTCTTGGTTATTCAGGTCAAGGGCTTGCAGAGGTTTGCGGTGGGGAGGGTGTGCATCGGACCACTGTGAATATGGCTCCTGTTCACCGGGCCATGCGGGCTGTGGAGGTACATTTTCGTCTTGTTCGTCATGTGTTTGTTGTCCAGTAGTTGCACCTTCCTTATTCGGTTTAGGGTAGTATGGAGCATCTAGCGCCTGGCCATCCAACATGTAGGCAGGCGGCCAAGAAAGAGGCGCCTGCCACGCAGGTGCACCACCTGCGCTCTCCGCGTGCAACTCCAAATAAGGCCCTCCAAGGTAATTGAGCGGCGCCTCAGGAGATCCTAATGGGGCCTGCTTTTGAGCTGTGGCTGACCCATGTTGCAACCACAAGTGCTCAGGAGCCGGCTGACTGTGATAAGACCATGGCCATTCGGCACCTTTCGCGCCTTCTTCCTTTCCTCTTGAACCGGAGTCTGGCATTCCAAAACACTCCGTACGTCTGTTGTCTGCTAGCGCCCTGGAGGCGCCAGCTGGCTTCTGCACTGGCCGTAGACCATGGAAGCAGCGCAGCAGCCAATATGCGACAGCCAAGCAGGTGACAGCCACTGCCAAAACGGTGGGGTAGGAATTCAAGGAGGATCTGCTGATAAACGGATGGTGCGGCTTCAAAGGACTGTCATCGCAGCAGCGTTTTGCTGCCTGAGGAGTTTCAACACCGAGCACGGAGAGGGAGGCGTCGGCTGGCTCCCGCGAGGATTCTACGGAGAAATCCATTAAGTACTAGGCGGGCCCCTTCGCTACAGATGCTTGTGGTTTATCCTGCGGTGATCATGGAACTGTTTCAACTGTTCTTCGCCGAGTACAGCACATTACAAACCTATTCATAAACGGAGAACCACTGAAAACGCTGTTAGGGGAATCCTAATAACTCAAGCTGATGCCGCATCAGTGTCCGGCTTAAAAGCCGAATAACCTCTAAAGTATTAGGAATGACACTGCGTTGAATAGCACATAGCAGAACACTGCAGAACCTGCAATTCGGACGCATCGACGACAGAGGTCGAGAGGCTAGACTCCTGCACTGTATGGAGCGCACGAGGGACAAGGAAAACCACAGCACGTTAGTTTCATAGCACTTTATCTTAGATAACTCAACGAACATTATTCAGAAAGAGGCATCGACCTCCAATACAGGATGCAGCGATAAGCAGGGACCGTTAGGACGTTCGCAAGCTGCGCCTAGTAACTTGGCGGGGGGGGAAGGGAGGGGCCCGTGCAGCGGCAGTACTTGTTCGAATTTTAGTGGCATGGACTGCAAAAAACAGCTGCAAAGATTAAAATAAATATTAAAAACATATTATTTGCTTTAAATGATCTTAACTGCGCGAGCACAGAGATGTCTCCCCAGTTTTTAGCAGGCGCAGGGCTGCACTGCACTGCGATGAGGTCCATCGGCCATCCCAGTTTAGTAGAAGCCTTATTTCTGAGGGTCCATGGACTCTTTTTTGACAACTCTGTAGTACGGACTCTGTTTACAGAATCTCCACTCGAGGCGCCCTCGGTGTCTCCCCTCAGGAGCTTCAACCCTGTAAAGGCCCCGTGTTGGATCGGGGAATCGTTACGGGGATCTCGTGACTTCCGCTTGATGCTGCAGAACTGAAAGAAGGATATTTATCGAACTATGAGATTTCCTTCACATTGCCATTAGAACCCACTCGTAGATTGTCTTTCCTCTACTTGTGGGGTCGCCCCCTGTAGAGGACAGCGCTCTCTGATGCTACTGCTAATGCTAGGCATGGCTACTTCGTAAAAACGCGATTTAGAGACACTACACTGAGCGTATAATCCTTAGACCTACTATGATATGTAACAGCCCATTCCCTGATTCATATCCAAGCCCAATTCTCCTCAAGGAGGAATGGTAGTAATAATTTTTCTGCTCGAACGGGCCGCTTGCAAGTCAACGCCTCGACTACAGTGCCAGTCTTACCACCAGCGCCATCCCCTGGGTAGCTGCCGAGCACTCTTAGCCTAATGGCCTTACTTCCCGCTTAAAGTGACTTCATTTATTTCTACCAATGTACTCTCTCTTCCGGACGGGCCCCTACAGCTCCAATTTGCGCACCGTGGTAATGCGTATGACCTACACCCTCTGCGGTATTTATAGTGAGGCGTTGTCCGGTGGTGAGAGTATTTGTACGTGAAAGCTGGCTATTGACGGCTAAGTCAGTAACTGCCTTTTGCCGCAGCTCATGCAGAATTAGGGGCATTGGTATCTTCGCGTGTGGGGTTGCATGCCACCAGGAGATGCAACATTGAGTGTTGCAGCGCTGAAACTCACGACAAGCCGCTCCCCCTCGACCGTAGATCCACTTTGAGCCAAGCAGGAAATAGGGGATGAAAGGGTTGACCTCGCAGAGATGAAGCGCATAGGCATCAAGCAAAGAAAAAGCCGCTGCGTTAACCGCCCTAGCTGCGAAGGAAGAAAGTGGGGATGCACCAGTAAAAAGAGGGGGCCATGAATGCCCATCTCCGTCAAGGGAAGGATAAAATATGTTAACCGACAGCATCTGCCGTCTCGTGCACTCAGAAAGCCAGGGAAACCTACAGAGTTGCGCAGATCCTGCCATATTGCAAAAGAGAAAGCCACATAATTCGACAATAAACACCCGTGAAAACGCTGAGGAACTGGAGGTGCAATCTTTTGGGAAGGGTTGCAGGGGAACCACCGAAGCGATTAGGGAGGCGCATTAGTCCCCATGTGCGACTGAGGGATGGGGGCAAAGGGACGAAAGAGGTGACAAACGCAGCTGCATATACGCCTCCAGTCAAGTCGGTGCTCACTCAAGGTTGAGTAAATGCTCGGGAGTTGTTTTCTTGTTTGAAACAGGCTGCGAAGCGGGTGCGATGTCTGAAGTTGCAGCAAGGAAGTTCACTACTTGTCTATGCGTTGGCGCAGCCTCCACGACTACGTGCCGCCGACAATGAACGGCGCATTAGTCTCGGTGTAACTACCGGCGCAAAATGCACTTAACATCGGGTAATATTACCATGATACGGGACTTCTACGTTGGCGCAGTTCGCCACAACTTAATCCTTCGCAAGCAGTGGCTGGCTCACCGAGGCAGACCACGACACTAGTAAGGTCTTTGCGTGCCGGAATGCACTGAGAGAGTCTACCTCTTAACGGTTCAATGGCATATGCATCCTCTGCGGTAAGAGTGGAATCAATGTCAAAAGAAGGAAGGAGCGATGAGACTACAAGGCAGTGCAGAGGCACTGCAGGAAAAGATGTAGAAATGAACGCACACATGCATGCATGAGTGGCGATATCATTCTCGAAGACGGCGATTTGGAAAAGGATTCCATCCACTTAACACTTAAGGAGAAGGGGTAGTGTGCGCAAAAGAAGTTCTCACATGTGTTATATAAGCAATAATTTGCAGCGGGCCCTTCACCCGCCAGATGCCCAACACACCGCACCGAACTCACTCCCGGCCATGCCCCAAGGCCTGTTCTTAGGTGCGACCTCCCCTGACAAATTGTAACGACAGGTTAATCACAGTTTGACTGTCTCAAGCAATACTTTGAGCATTGCCTGCAGGTTCCGCTCTAAGTATTGCTTCCACATAGTCTTAGTTTCATGCTGCTGATATTTTGACATGTGAAGTGTCACATGTTAAAATATCAGCAACAGAAGCGTCCCAGGGTACCTTTCTTCGGTTCGCTGGATGCCTGAGTTGCCACCTGCGAGCTGTTCTCGCTACTTACATATCTCTGCACGGGGCTGACATTCATATCTTCAACAGCCATGCGCTCTCTATGTGGGCCATTTCAATCGCCTTTTCCTTCCATCTCAGTTATTGAGGCGGTATTGGAGCTTTTCACTCTGATGCTCAGAACTTCACCATATTTGCCATTTTCACTCTTACGCCCCTTAGTTCCCTCTTTGCGCCCCATCCAATTACTGATTGGTTTTTCTCTTGTGGAGACCCCTGCTCTTAACCGTTGGTATGGATGCACCGTGCCCACAGTAAAGCATTCGCTAACCAGGGACTGATACTTCTCGATCGAGCGCTCTACCGATAGCTTCACTGGTTGAAGTTTTAGAACTTTCCTGTAGTAGCCTTCTTTCTTTCTGACCTTGGGATAAACTTCCATTTCGGTTTATTTTGGAAAGCTTCCTTACTTTTGGCGTTTCCTGGAAAGTGGAACGCCCTGTGTCTGATTGCCCGTGGCGTGCCCCAGCGTCTAATGAAGAGGACGCCAGTAGCAGCTTTAGCTCCTCGGGTGCATTCTGAAGACGCTACTAAAGCTCCATAAAAGCAAAGAATACCTCCACTGCCAGCGCAAAGCGGAGCCCACCATAGTCGGGCGTTCGCCAAAGACGGAGGCATTCCAAATGAACTGTTTCCATTGTAAAGACATTTTCCGCCCAATTTGAAGCAGGCACTGCGCTCGCTCCAGCTAGACGGGGAGCCCAGAAGTTGTTTAGCTCCCCAGGGGGGGGGCGGACTATGATCTTTCTTCGGTATGCGAGAAAACATGGGTGCTTCATTTTCGACAGAGTTCTTTAAGATAATACCTAGAGGTCTTTCCCCCAGTTTTTCCCCCCAAAGCGCATTTGCTATTTGTGATGTCTGTGCTTTAGTATTCCCCGGTGTGGCAGTGAGGTAGGGAGGTTTTCCCCTTTGTGTGTGAGCGATGCATCGCTACGAAGTGTAACTCGAGTGCGCGACCTTAGCCAAGGCCCGTCCTGAATTGCAGTGAAGACAAAAGACTTAAGACAAAGTTCCACGCAAGAAGCTTTAACATGACCTTCAGCTATCAGGCTTCCTGGCCACGGCAGAATAAGCCTTAGGGGCTGGTGCGGAGAGGAGGCGGGTGTAACTGGTGGGAGCACACCTGCTCCAATGCAACCCCACCTAAAATCATAACCAATCCCCCTTTGCTGCATGCAGCAAGACTGCAGGCAACTGCTCAACACTTCTTTGTCCCTCACTAGCTACCCTGCATGCAAATGAAATACGTGTACCAACCTCAGACAGGGCAAGCAGCACTGGCACAGTATGCGTTATGAGTTTTCTGAAAACTGCAGCTTCCTGCTGACCGTCCTTTAGGGTTGTTTTTTCACCACATAAGTTATTAGTTAAGAGATGATGCGGTGTGTCTATGCACATCCGGTTGCCGTCTTCAGACCCTTTTGCAGCCCCCGCTAGCCTGTGTGTGACTCCGGCGCAGATGGCGACAAGAGGCATAGGGCGACTTGTGGTAAAGAGGCTGAGGAAGTTCTTGAATGAGTGTATGCATATGCCCTGCAAGAGTTTCACTACTATAAATAAGCCAAATGAGAGATGCTGCACCTGCTGAGTGTATCTAGAAGGAGAAACAAACACCCACTCTCCCCCACTGCGGTGGCGTTGCGCGCCGTCGGGGCGGGCGGCCGCCTGTGTCTTGTGTGTAATTTTTGTTTTCTCGTTTGTGTACGATTTGCATGTCGTTTCGTGACTTTTAGCGGCTCAATGCCGTGAATTTGTGCTCTCAGCCTTCTTGCAATTGCTCGGTTTCTTCGGTGTTCTGTACCGCGCTGTAGATACACCCCGGCGGCGGGCTTAGTGTAGTTGCCAGTTGTTGATGCACACATACACACGTCGGCGAAGTTGGCGAGGCCTCTTTCCCCACCGATTCCCGACTATTTTGTGCAGAAAGTAATTACATTTTCTCTGTTTTGTCATTCGTCTTCTCTTGGCGTTGCTGTGAGGCGGCAGGCGCTCTGTGGTCGGCTGGCGCGGGCGGGCCGCCGTATATTTCCGCTCTGTATCCCGGAGTCTGACCGCTTGGATGTTTATATCTTGCCCTTTGTCACATTTTCTCCTCAGTTTCTCTTTGCAACTTTGTTTATTTGGCCAGTAGAGCCGCGGTGTCAATCGAACTCTCACCTTCTTAGGGGGGCCGCCCGCCGCGTTTTGCGTTTCTTTGCAGCAATTCAATACGTAATTTGTTTCCATCTTTCCGTCTTTTTCTGCCGCAATTTGCCTCTAATTGCAATGCCTATTCCGCTGTAGATATGTTCTCTTTGTAGCCATCGCTGTGCCTCCTTTTGGGCGTCTTCCTTGGAGTTTTCTGCAGCTGCCGCTGCACCCCATCGACGCATTTGCCCCTATCTGGCGCCCTTTCAACTTGTGTCTTGTAAGTGCAAATCAAACTCCTGCATCGGCACAGGTGGAGAGGCTCTGAGGAGGCGCCAGGGCGAGGAGTGTGTCTCCCTTCGCGGGGACTCGGGGTGTCTAGACAGCTGCTACCTACGTGAGCCTGCCTCCCAAGCAACGTACAGGTTTCAGCTTCGTTCAACACTTTCTCCCTCCTCCTCCATCTCCGTCTTTCCGCGCCTTCCTGCTCTCCACGATGTCCGCTACAAACCCCCCGCAGGAGCAGCAGCAGCAGCAGTCTGCTGCCTGCTGCGCCCCTGCTTCTGCCGCAGCAGCTGCTTGCAAGCGATCTAGAGAGACAGCGGAGCTTCCAGCTTTAGGTTGTTCTTCTGAGGGCTGTGAGCAGACAGCCTCAGGAGGAGCCTTAGGACGTCCGCTGAAGCACTCTCGGCCGCAGGGGGGTGTTTCGTCGGGGGTGTCTGGTGGCGCTGTTTCCCGCGCTGCTGCTGCTGCTGCTACTGCAGCAGCAGCAGCAGCAGCTCCTTTTGCGGGTCTTGCTGCTGCTGCGAGTCGAGCGCATGCGCAGGCAGGAACAGCTTCTTTTGCAGCAGCGACTCAGAAGACAGGGTATGCTGCTGCACTTGAAGGGGGAAAAGGCCGCGCTGTCTTAGCCTTAAAAGCAGGTAACGAGGGTGCTGCTGCGGGACCGAAGGTGCTGCTGTCTCCTGCGGGTGAGTCTCCTGCTGCATCCAGCGCATGCAAGAAGGGTCTGCAGAACCTGAAGGAGACGAAGCTGCAGCTGCAGAGCCCGCTGCTGCCTTCTAAAACCGCTCAAGGCGAGGGGCCCCCCCGCAGGGGCCCCTCGGCGCTGCTGCTTCCAGAGGGGGGAGAGGGAAAGAAGCCCTTGCTGGAGGAGCCGTGGCGTCTAACGCAGCGTTGTCGTTTGTTTCTCTCTGATGTAAGCTGCGCATACAGCCGAGACTACGGGCAAGACAATCATCATAACTCGCGTACAGCGCAGAGCAGCTATTGTCAGGAGGCCTTCCGTGCAGATAAAGCACACCCAGGAGATTATTTAAAAGGGAGCAGACGTTTAACTCCAGAGGCGAGGGATTTGATAATGTGCATCATCAACAAGGTGGCTGTACAGCTGGCGGAGCAGGGTTCTGCTGCAGGGCCCCATAGCAAGCCTCAAGACTCTCTAGACCCGCGTGCTGCTGCTGTTGTAGGCGTTGCTTGCCAACTGTTTGATAGAATAATGGCTGTGATACATAGAGCAGATGTTGTGTACGGTGCGAGTGCAGAGAGGAAGCAGCACCCTTTACGGGGTCTCTCTGGGCGAGGGGGATTGAGCCCTTTGCTGCTGAACCAGCTAATAGCTATCACTTGTTTAGGGTTTGCAGATCGTTTAGAGGCAATAACTTCTACAGATTATGCTGCTATTCTCGAGGCGTGGAGACAGAATACTGCGGGTATGCTGCGCAGCGCCTGGCCTTCAGGCTCTGGGTTTGCAGAGTCTCTACAGGGGAAGCTGCTGCATATTGAGCGCATTATTGTTGCTTATATCTCTCCCTCAGGTAATATTGCTGTTGCCCCTACCTCAGAGCTAGCAGAGAGTCTCCTCAATGTGGCTTATCTCTTCGGTACGGCCCGCTACAGATCTGCGCTGCGCAGGGCTGCTGCAGCAAGTGCTGCTGCAACAGCAACATCAGCAGCAGCAGCAGCAACGGCGACAACGGCAGACAAAGATGCAGCAGAATCTCCAGATACAAACGGAGCAGAAACGCACAGCAGCAAAGGGCAGCAGCAGCAGCAGCAGCAGCACGAAGCCGTACCCTCAACGAAGACAGACGGGCCTCAGGCAACAGCACCCAATGCAGGTGCAGCAGCAGCAGCAGCAGCAGCAGCAACAGGGGCAGGGGACTTTGCGCATGCAAATCCATTTGCTGCTGCTCTGATATGCCGGGGTGCAGCTCCTGCTGTTGCAGAGTCTGCTGCTTTGTCGCTGCGCGTTAGTGGCAGCAGCCGCGTTGATGTGTCTCGGCAGGTAGCCCAGCTGTTTGTTCGGTTAGCTTTGCTCGACAGGAATATAAGTTTGCTGTTTAAGCCCTCAACAGTAGCAGCAGCAGCAGCACAGCTAGCAATGTTTCACTCTGGGGGTTCTTCTTCTTTCCCTGTGGAGCTTCAGGAAGCGCTGGGTGCTGCTGCTGCTGCTGTTGTTGCAACAGGGGGCAGCGCCTCCTTCCGTCTTGTGCGTAGATGCCAGTTCTTAATGCTGCAGAAGTGGCTGAGTGTTAAACGTATCTTGCTGCAGCGCAGCACAGCCCCCGCGGGAGCAGCACCTGCAGGAGACTGTCTCCCTGAGCGCCTGATAGCGGATTGGGTGCAGCATAGCTTAGTGCAGCCACATCATAGACAAGTGCTGCTAGCAGTGCAGCAAAATGCAAACAGTCTCGTTCGCTGTCAGGCTCTAGCGAGGCAGCAGCAGCTTGCGCAGGAGGAGGCGGCTAAAGGCAAACTCATCCAGAAAGACGCAGCAGCAGCAGCAGCAGCAGCAGGAGCGGGGGGTCAAGCAGGCCCACACACCCAGTGGCCCCACAACCTCAAACACAAACCCCACACAGAAAAAGATGGAGGGGGCCAGCAGCAACTGCAGCAGCAGCAGCAATTGCAGCAGCAGCAGCAGCAGGCTGTGCATGTTCAGTAGTAGATATGCGAGAGAGGATCAGGATGGAGGTTCAAGGCGCAAGGAGAGGCTGAGGTGACAGCGGTTTGAGGGGGAAATACAGACAGAGAGATGTGTGCATGTATATGCATGCATGCATGTATATGCATGCATGCATGCATGCATGTATGCATTTATATGTATGCATGCATGCATGCATGTATGTATGCATTTATATGTATGCATGCATATGTATGCATGCATATGCATGCATGCATATGCATGCATGCATATGCATATGCATGCATGCATGCATGCATGGCTAACCTAGTGGAGACGCACACGGCATTTATTGTTTTGGCCCCTGCGGGTTTTGTTGTGCATGAAAGCTCGCGTAAAGCTTTCTTTACTTCACACTTTCTGTCTCCTTGGGTTACAGTGGCTGCCGCCGGCTTTGCTGTGGGGTCTCAGGTGTCTCGACTCCACGCTAATTTGTGATGTCTGTTTGAGGGTTTTGTTGTCTTGTCCCGCTTTAGTGTTCGGGGCTTCAGTATGCTTGCATGCATGCATGCATGCATGTATATGCATGCATGCATGCATGCATGCGTTCACTTAACTGAGGCCCCCGTGGAGAATGCGCCGTGTATAGAACGTGCGACTCCCCCTTTTGAAATTGTGGGGTAAATGTCTGTCTCTTTTCGTTTTGGCTTTGGCTTCTTTTATATATTGAGGGTGTCTCTGCATCTTTTTCCTCGTGGAGTGTACGTACACCCGGAGTCCCCCCCTTTGTATTTGAATTGGCTTGAAGGGGGGAAGCATTGTGTCTCTCTTGGCATTTGTAGTTGGGGCTTTCTTTCTGCATGCCGAGTGGGGCCCGTTAGTGTCTCCTTTGCTTTGTTGGCTTGTTTGTCTGTAACTGTCCCCTCCATGCAGCAGCAGCAACGACAGCTGCTGCTGCAACAGCAGCAGCAACAACAGCAGCGGCTGCAGTAGCAGCAACAGCAGCAACTGCAGCAGCAGCAGCGGCAACAGCAGTAGCTGCAGCAGAAACAGCAGCAGCTGCCGCAGAAACAGCAGCAGCTGCCGCAGCAGCAGCAACAGCAGCAACTGCAGCAGCAGCAGCGGCAACAGCAGCAACTGCAGCATCAACAGCAGCAGCTGCCGCAGAAACAGCAGCAGCTGCCGCAGCAGCATCAACAGCAGCAGCTGCAGCAGAAACAGCAGCAGCAGCAGCTGCAGCAGCCCCTACCGAAGGTTGAAGTGACTGCTGCCAGCAAAGAGGAGGGCACCGTGGGACTGGAATAAACCCAACTCTGCGTCGCGCGCACAGCTCGTTGACAGTAGTAGCTAGCTAGCTTCTAACTGCTAGCTAGCTAGCACCTAGGGAAGAAGCCCCCGTTGCTGCTGCTGAGAGCTTATTTTGAGGGACACCCGCTGTCTTGCTCTCAGCAGCAGCACGGGGGCGCTTCACCCGCGTGCCAGCGGCTGTGCGTTGGCCAGAGGCGCAGCTAACCGTCTTCTTGGCTAGCTAGCTAGCTACCTAGCTAGCTAGCCAAGGCTTGAATAACTAGCTGGCTAGCTAGCTAGCTAGCTAGCTAGCTAGCGACTGACTCTCTCGTCTTTCTAGTGCGTCTTATTTTATTCTGGTTCGCTCTGTATGAGAGCGAAGGCCGCTGCGTGCTGCACTTAATCCATTTGAATGCAGCAGCAGAAGCAGCTACGTGCTGCTTCTTAACTCTACAATAAGGGGCTAGGGAGTAGAGTTAGTAGCCAGCAGAGGCCTGCAGGTGTCTGTACACCTCTAAATATAAAGAGAAAAACACAGAGAGACCCACAGCTACTTCCCACATTGAAGCAGCACTCGAGTGTACAGACAGTTTAAAACAATGTGCAGGTACACCTCAAGGTGTATCTGCAGCAGACTGATGCCTCTGCCTTTTTATTATATTTGC
>NW_013547299.1:72500-97500 GCF_000499425.1 Eimeria acervulina
TATATATATATATATAGAGGCAGGCAAAAGAAAAGAGGAAAGAGGCGCGCGGCTGTCTGTAGCAAACGGAGTTAAACAAAAACAAAGACACAGCAGCAGCAGTAGATGCAGCAGCAGCAGATGCAGCAATAGCAGCAACAGATGCAGCAATAGCAGCAGCAGATGCAGCAGCAGCACATGCAGCAATAGCAGCACATACAGACGTCTCTCCAAAGGCCCCTCTAAGGATGCGCAGCGAGACCCCTGTCACTTCTTCCGCAGCAGCAGCAGCAGCAGCAGCAGATGCAGCAGCAGCAGCCGACTCAGCAGATGCTGCTCCAGACGCTGCTGCAGCAGCTGCTGCTGCATCTGCTGCTGCTGCTGCTGCTTCTCGTGCTCCGTGCACCAGGGCTGGCAGCTGCTGCAGCGCCTCCCTCCTCACCAACAGCGACTCATCCGCGCACAGGTTTTCAAAGAGCCTGCAGCAGCAAACGCTAAACCCTAAACCCTAAACCCTAAACCCTTATGGGCGAGGAGTGCAGCAAAACAATAACTGCCTTCTCCAGCTGTCTTGAAGCAGCTGTGGCTCCAGCGGTCTGCTGCTGCAAGGGAGGAAGACAGGCTGCAGCAGCAGCAGCTGCAGCAGCAGCAAGGCTGCCGCAGCCGGCCTAACGGAGGGTTTAGGGTTTAGGGTTTACAACTGACGGACTGCTGAATTCGTTTAATGGAGACAACTTCACTGCTAAGAGCTGCGTCTCTCGCAGCCTCTTCGTCAGCAGCAGCAACCTCCTCCGTAGCAGCAGCAGCAGCGGCAGCAGGGGACTCGGTGAGCGCCTCCCGCTTCACCCGAGAGCCCTCCCCCGCAGCAGCAGCAGCAGCAGGAGGCGCCACCTCTGCATACTGCAGCAAATGCGGCAGCAGCCGCGCAGCAGCGCAGCGACCGAAGAGACAGCTATCGTCTGCTGCTAAGCGAACAGAGACAGGCAGCAGCCGCTGCTGCGCCAGCAGCACCCTCGAACCTGCTGGCAGCAAAGCCAGCAGAGCCAGCAAAGAGACAATTGCCTGCATGCACAGACGCATGCAAATGCATCCAAACTGATAACTGCATATACACCCCACATACTACTTCATACACACCAACATGCCCGTGCTGCTGCTGCTGCTGCTGCTCATCCTGCTGCTGCTGCTGCTGCTGTTTGTTTTGTCTGTCAGTTGGTGTGTTGGATGCATGCACAGGGACCTCCAACGCAACGGCGCCTCAGCAGCAGCAGCAGCAGCAGCAGCAGCACCAGCAGCAGCAGCAATGGGATGTCTGCCCACCTCGTTGCGGACGCATTTTTCTTCTGCTGCTGCGAGCTGCGCCAAGGCATCGGCGCAGCAGCTGAGCGACTCGCGCAGCTCCTCCTCTGATGCAGCAGTATCTGCTGCTGCTGCTGCTGCTGCTGCTCTCCACTGAACAGCAAAGAGAGACAGCACTTCATCACAGTACCCTACTTGCTGCTGCAGCTCAGCCAGCAGCGGCAGCAGCAGCAGCCGCGTCTTCGACGCCCCCAACACCTGGCATAGTAAACCTACACGCCCAAGGGCCTCTATCTGCAGCAGCAGCAGCAGCAGCAAAGAGGAGACAGAGACAGAGACAAAAAAGAATTAAAATCGAAGCGTATAAAACAAAAGATCAGCAGAGACAAACAAACAGCAGCAACGCAACACAGCAAAAGTGCTGCTGTCAAGACACCACGAACAATATCTCTATTGCTGCTGTCTCTACTGCTGCTGTCTCTATTGCTGCTGTCTCTGCTGCTGCTGCCTCTGTTGCTGCTGTCTCTGTTGGTCTCCCCATTTGCTGCCTGTATCTCCTCTCGCTGTCTCCCTGTTTTATCTGTGTCTCTTCCTGCTGTCTCTTGCTGCTGCTGCTGCTGCTGCTGCTGTCTGCTGCTGCTGCTGCTGCTGCTCTCCCTATGCTGCCTCCTTTGCGGTGTCTCCTCACCTGCTGTTTTGCTGATACCCCCCCCACTTCGCCCCGCCCCAACACCTCGGCCCTAAAGAAATCCAAGAAGTCGCTCATCGCAACTGCTGCTGCTGCTGCTGTTGCTGTTGGTTTTGCTGCTGCTGCTGCTGCTGTTGTTGTTGTTGTTGTTAGTTTTGCTGCCGGTGCTGCTGGTGATGTTTTGCTGCTCCCGCTGCTGTCTGCGCTGCTGCACGGATGCTGCTGTTTCTCCAGCTGTCCTCTCTACCGCCGCTGCTGCTGCAGCTGCTGCTGCTGCTGCTGCTGCGGAGGCACAGCAGCAGCAAGGCCCCTCCCGCACGTTGCTGCTCCTCTGTCTCCTCTTGATGCATGCAGCTGCTGTTCTGTCTCCTTCTTCCCTCTACATCTGCCCTTGTATAAACTCAATAAGAAAGAAAGCCCCATTCAAAGCGCATGCAAGCCGCAGCAAACGGAGCAGCAGCAAGCAGCAACCAGCAGCGGCTAGCAGCAGCGAACAGCAGCTGCTGCTGCAGCTGCTGCATGCGAGAAGACTGAAGCAAAGGATTCAGCGATGCTTTTAAGACGGAGAGAGATGAATACATCTCGCGGCCCTCCACTAACGATATACACCACGTGAGCTGCTGCTGCTGCTGCTGCTGCTGCGGCTGTTGCTGTTGCTGCTTCTGTTGCAGTTTAGGTGCCTCTACTACTGCTGCTGCTGCTGGGGGCCAAGGCGAAGCTTCAAACGTGCTGATGGGTCGTGCTTCAGCAGTAGAAGTAGGCGAGCAAACAAATCAGCTGCTGCTCCGTGCTGCTGCTGCTGCTGTTGCTGCTGCTGCTGCTGCTGCAGAGAGAAGCACAGCACGTGAGGCCGCAGCTACGCTCCTTCTCTTTTTCTCTTTTTGCTTAAATGTCTCTCTGCTTGTCTCAAGTATTAATAAAACCTACAAAGAGATAAACGCAAGGAGAGCGACTGGTACGGAGGAGGCAGATATGCAGTTGGTTGCTGCTGCTGCAGCAGCAGCAGCAGCAGCAACAGCAGCAGGGGGTGTAGGCGTTCAGACGGAAAGGCGAAGATTATTCGAGCGTAACTGCTGCTTCAGGCTAGCAAAACAGGAGCAGCAGCAGCAGCAGCAGCCTTCTTTGCTGCTGCTGCTGCTGCTGCTCTGCCTACGACAACTGGGGTGATTAGGAAACGCGGAGATATTTAAACGCTGCAGTTGCTGCTAAAAAATAAACTCCAAGACACACCGCCATTGGCTGCTGCTGCCTCAGGCTGCCTTGTTGCTGCTGCTGCTGCTACTGCTGCTGCTGCTGCTGTTAGATCCAGCCAGCCCCGTTGCAGCTCCTACTGCAGCTGTACTTCCTTTCTGCTGATCTCTGCAGGTTAATAAAGAAGAATAATAATATTTTAAAGCATTTTATAATTAACAACTTATATTTAAAGCCTCACTCTAAACGAAACTCTCTGCAGTGTACAGACAGCCGCACCGCCTCCCTCCACACATTGTCCGGCATTGTTTGCTGCATACACCGCAAACTAAAGAAGATTTTTTAAACTAATGAATGTAGTAAAAGTATATTACAATGAAGGCTTGAGACACAGGAGAGAGCTACAGTTAGCTACACCTAGCTACAGCTAGCTACACTCAGCCTCTGGGCATGCTAGCTATATATCTAGACGTGTAGCTAGCTGCAGCTAGCTGTATATAGACACAGCTAGTTGTACCTAGTAGCCTAGCTAGCCGTAGCTAGCTGACGCTAGCCGCAGCTGGCTCAAACTAGCCCCAACTATCAGCATCTAGCTGCAGCCTGCCTCAGCAAAACAGAGCAAGCCCTAGGTAGCTGTCGCCAGCATTAGCTAGCTGTAGCTAGCTGTAGATAGCTGTAGCACACCGTATCTAGCTGTAGATCGCAGTACCTAGCTGCCGCTCCATAAATAAATTACTGGCTATAGCTAAGTAGCAGCTGCAACCTAGCTACCTCTATCTATCCGTAGCTACCTGCAGCTAGCTGTAGCTAGCCATAGCTAGCTGTAGCTAGCTGTACCTCGTCGGGGGAAGGGCTAGGGGCAGAAGACTAAAATAGAAATGGAGGAGAGCCCTACTGAACGGATCCTCTTATTAAAATATCTGCATGCGCCCAACTAAGGGCTGTCTGAGGTGTACAGACAGCTAAATGCAAATAAATAGAAGCAGATATTATAACACCCGCACACCGAACGCCGCGGCGTTAGTCAAACAGCTAGCTATCTAGCTAGATAGCTAGCTAGCTAGCTAGCTAGCTAGATAGCACACCGCAGCAGAGAAGGAGCCGCTAGCTGCTGCTATCTCAACAAACAAACAAACGATTACTATATATATATATATATATATATAGCACCTCCCTCTCTTTAAAGCCTCTATTCCCTGCTTAGATACCTAAAGGCCCCAGGGGCCCCACAGTGGGGGGGGGCTGTTGTTAGTGTGCGGTGAAGTTGGTGCAGAGAAGCTGTTGTTTGATTGGCTCCTTGTCTTTAATGTCTGCTTCTCTGTCTCTTATAAAAAGGAGAAGCAGAAAAAAGGAGACAGCAAAAGGAGACAGCAAAAGGAGACAGCAAAAGGAGACATTGAACGAAACCCAAGTGCGCTCGCAATCCAAAGACACTGCTCGTTGCTGCTGTTGCTGCTGTTGCTACTGTTGCTGCTGTTGCTGATGCTGCAGCTTTTGCCGCTGCTGCTGTTGCTGCTGCTATTGGTGCTGCTGCTGCAGCAACTGCTACAGCTGCTGCTGCTGCTGCTGCTGCTGCTGGCAAGACACGTGCGTTGTGTGCTGTGCCTCAAGGCCCCGCAGACGGTGTATCTAAGGCACCCCCGCAGCAGCAGCAGCAGCAGCAGCAGCAGCAGCAGCAGCAAGAGCCTCAAACTGGAGGCTTTCGCTTAGACTGTGAGTTCAGCAGCTGCAGAGACAGCCGGAGCCTCCAGCAATTGAAATACATAAGGCAGCGTAAAGACAACCCCACTGCAGCATAAACAAACAAGGAGACAGATATAGGGAGACAGATATACACTGCAGCATAAACAAACAAACAAGGAGACAGACTAACAGCACAACGCTGCCGAAGCATCCGCAGGCGACAATGCAAGCAGCAGCAGCAGCAACAGCAGCAGCAGCAGCAACAGCGGTAGCAGCAGCAGTTGTAGGAGCCTCGTGAGCGCTTCCTGCTTCAGCCAAGAGCCTCCCTCGCAGCAGCAGCAACAGCATCAGCAGCACTAAGTACAGCAGCAGCAGCAGCAAAACGAGCAGCAGCAGCAGCACCAAAAACAGCAGCAGCAGCACCAAAAACAGCAGCAGCAGCAGCACCAAAAACAGCAGCAGCAGCAGCACCAAAAACAGCAACAGCAATACCGAAAACAGCAGCAGCAACAGCAGCAGCAGCAGCAAATACCTCGCGTCTCCAACGAAGGCGGCGTTGAGCCAGGAGTCGACTAAAATGCAGCTAATCGGCACCTGGGGTTCCACCTCTGAGGAGACAAAATAAAAAGGAGACAGGTGCGCTTTGTGCTGCTGCTGCAGTGTCTCCTCCAATCAAACGAGGGAGAGGGACGCAACAGCAGCAGCAACACCAACAGCAGCAGCAGCAGCAACAACAGCAGCAGCAACAGAAGCAGCAGCAACAGCAGCTGACCTCTAATATAATTTCTCACAAGCCTGCAGCAAACCCCTCCATCAGAAATATCTCTCTCCAAGCGCCGCACACAAATAGACCCGTCCATGCATCCCTGCAGCAGCAACATAATGCAACATAACCTAGTTGCTGCTGCTGCTGCTGCTGCTCCTGGTGTTGCTGCTGCTGCTGCTCTCGCTGCTGTTGCTTCCGTTTGTGGGGCTGGTGAGCGATTTGAATTAACTCGGAGTGCAACAAAGACACGCCCGCAGCAGCACAAACTGCTGCTGCTGCACCAGCAGCAGCAGCACCTCCAGCAGCAGTACTACCAGCAGCAAAAGCAGCAGCAGAAGCAGTAGCAAAAGCAGCAGCAGCAGACTCACAGCGAGGATGATGGTGGAGCGCAGCTCCCAGGCTTCAGGGGCCTCCAAAACATACAGATATGACAGAGGCGAAGAGCACGTGAGGGCAGCAGCATCCATCCTGCAGCAGCAGCAGCAGCAGGAACTGTCTCTAGGAGAAGGAGACAAAGATAATCTGCTGGTGCTAAAGAAGAAGAAGACAAAGGGTTTGCTGCTGCTGTCCCTGCCTCGTTTATAAAAGAGACAGAGACAACTTGCTGCTGATCTCAGAGGAGGAGACAGAAGATCTGCCGCCGCTGCTGTCTCCTATCTCCTCTACAATAATAATAATAATAATAATAATAATAATAATAATAATAATAATAATAATAATAATAATAATAAATATTATTATGTATTATTACTCTTACTACCACCAGTGCCCAATATTATGTTTATTATGATTATTATAATATTTATTATTGCAGTAAAGACAAGCATAATTATAAATTACTATTATAATTATATTTATAACAATAATAATAATAATAATAATAATAATAATAATAATAATAATAATAATAATATTTATAATTAATTGCTGCGAAGAGGCGGCTCACTCAAATATACACTGCAGAGTCCTGGGGCACCACATAGAGAGAGCCTTGTTCCCGCAGACAGCGATAATAAGGTCTGAGGAGACAGTAAAATAAACAAAGGAGACAGATTAAACAAACAACAACAGCAGCAGCAGCAGCAATAGCAGCTGCATCATGAGTAGCAGCAGCACCAGCAGCAATAGCGGCAATAGCAGCAGCAGCAATAGCAGCAGCAGTAGCAGTAGCAGCAGCAGCAACAGGGGCAGCAGCAACGGAAGCAGCTACAGCTACAGCAGCAGCAGCAACAGGAGCAGCAGCAGGAGGAGCAGCAGCAGGAGGAGCAGCAGCAGTAGCAGCAGGATGAGGAGGCAGAGTTTGCTGCTGCTGTCTCCTGCTTACCTCTGTACTTTGCGTACTCCAGTTTGCTAACGTCTGTGTCTCTTAGCTGCACTGCATGCAGCAAATGATAAGTGCTTAAGGAGACAACAGCAATAACCCCGTCTCCATATCCCACCCACAGCTGATCGAGAGCAGCAACAGGCAGCAGCGCGCCAACATAAGGAGACACTGCAGCAGCAGCAGAAGCAGAACTACCCCCAGAGGCACCCCTCTGTCTCTGCTGCTGCCCGCAGGGGGCCCTCCCTAAAGCCACGCAGCAATACTTGCTGCTGCAGCAGCGGCTCTCTCCCTCTCCTCGTCCACCTGCTGCTGTTTCTGCTGCTGCTCCTGCTGCTGCTGCTCCTGCTGCTGCAGGGGCATCCGTACGGGGGGTATCTTCACCTCTGTCTCCTTCTTCTGGAGACAGAGGGATTGATTCAAGCCCTATAACACGGTCGAGAGAGAGGCCCCGCTGCAAGGCTGCTGCTACTGCCTCTTCATCTGCTGCTGCAGCTCCCGCTGCTTCTGGTGCTGCTGCTGCTCCTGCTGCTGTTGCTGTGGAGGGGTCGCCGCAGCCAGAGGAACGATCTTCAGCATTCTCGCCCTCCTGCTGCTGCTGGTGTTCCTGCTGCTGCTGGTGTTCTTGCTGCTGCTGCTGCTGCTGCTGCAGCGCCTGCTCTCGCAGGTGCTGCAGCAGCTCTTGGGGCGCGGGCTGTACGTACGGGAGGGCCTCTGCGCTGTTAGGGATAGAGGAGTAGCAGTTGCTGCCGGAGGAGACATCTCTTGAAGCAGCATCATCATCAATGTCTCCTTTGTGTGATTCGTCTTCCCACAAGAGAGCTGCTGCTGCTGCCTCAGAGGCAGCTTGCTGCTGCAGCTGCTGCTGCAGCTCCTGCTGCAGCTCTTGTTGCAGCTCGTGCTGCAGCTCGTGTTGCAGCTCGTTGTCTCCTTGAGGGTGTGGTGGGGGCCCGCTGCTAACAAGAGGGCATGCTTTGCTGCGGCTGTGAGGAGACTTCCTAAGGCACTGAGCTTCTTGATAAGAAGCCTCTTCAATATATGAAGCAGGTGCAAGTATATCTGGAGACACAGTGTCTCTGTCTGCATGCAGCCGCTCGCTCCTGTCTCCTCCCCTTACATCGCTGTAGACCTCTACTGGCAGCTCTACCTCTGCTACCGTACCCACTGCCTTTATCTCCTCTTCCTGCTGCTGCTGCTGCTGCTGCTGCTGAGGTAGAGCTCCTCCTCCGCTGCGTTCGGCTGCTGCGAAGGCTGCGTGGGTATTGCCGAAGAGTTTGCTGCAGCATCCGCAGCACTCCTGCTGCTGCTGCTGCTGCTGCTGCATCTGCAGCTGCTGCTGCTGCTGCTTCTGCTGCTGCTGCTGCTGGCCTGGATGCGGCAGCACCAGCAGCAACTTCGTACTAGGCACCTGCCACACGTATGTCTGTCCCCTTTCATCTCCAGCTAAGACAAAGTGAGCAAACTCAGCAAATGTAGCATTGATAGTAAGCGAGCAAATAGCAGAGCCGCCAGCAGCAGCATCAGTCTCCTCCCCACAAGAGGCGCTGCTGCTGCTGCTGCTGCTGCTGCTGCTGCTGGATGCTGCGCCTGCGCCAGAGGAAGGCACCGACGACCTCGAACCTGCAGCACATACAATAGAAATAAATCGTGAGACTTGCTGCAGCTGCAGCAGCAACAGCAACAGCAGCAACAATCATTCATTAGTCTAGGCTCAGCAGCAGCAAGACCATCGGCAGCAGCAGCAACGGCACAATCGTCAGCAGCACAATCATCATCAGCAGCAACAGCAGCAGGAGCAGCAGCATCACCAGCAACAACATCAGCATCACCACAATCATCATTAGCAGCAGCACCACCGCAATCATCATTAGCAGCAGCAACAGCACAATCAGCATTAGCAGCAGCAGCAGCACGAGCAGCAGCAGCAGATGCAGCAGCAACAGGTGCAGCAGCAGGAGCAGCAGCAGCAGGTGCAGCAGCAGGAGCAGGGTGTTGCAGTACGCGCTGTATCTAGCTCGAGCAGCAGTTGAAAGGTCTCTGCATTTAATATGAAGACTCTGCCCGTCTGAGTGCCGCACAGCAGCACTCTGCCTATACCCCCTATCTTTCCTCCGGTGCAGCAGGTTAGCGGCTGCAGCGGTATGCGTCGCTGCAGCAGCAAACCATCGAAAGAAAATCTCTCTAAAGCTAAAGGAGATGCACACACCAAACCCTGAAGCTCATTACGAGGCCCCTTACACACAAATACCCCTATCACAGGGCCCTGCACACATACAAACACCAGCAGCAGCAGCAGCAGCAGCAACAGTAGCAGCAACAGTAACAGCAGGAGTAGCAGCAGCAAGAGTAGCAGCAACAGTAGCAGCAGGAATAACAGCGGCAAGAGTAGCAGCAGCAGCAGCAGGTGTAGCAGCAGCAGGAGTAGCAGCAGCAGGAGTAGCAGCAGCAGGAGTAGCAGGCGGCAGATGAGAGGGGCTCTGAGGTGCGTTTATGAATAGAGACAGAGACAGAGAAGAAAATAAACAAAAGATAAAGCGACAAATAAATAAAACAGAGAAGGAGACAAATTAACAACAGAAGCGCAGCAGCAGCAAAAAGAAGCCCCAAAGTAGAAATACGCCATTCAAGCAGCAGCAGCAGCAGCAACAGCAGCAGCACAAGCATCAGTTGAAGCAGCAGCGACCAAGCAGCAGCAGCAGCATGAGCAGCAGCACCAACACAAGCAACATCAACACCACACGCAGCAACATCATCACGGACAGCAGCAGCAGCAGCAGCACCCGCCGCCGCCACCACCACCACCACCACCGCAGCAGCAGCAGCAGCAGCAGCAGCAGCAGCAGCAGCAGCAGCAGGTGAGGCGATGAAGTCTTACTGGTCTGCCTGGTTGATTAGGGACGCCGAAAGCCTGAGCAAGTTGTATTGCTCCTTGCTGCTGTCGGTTTGCTGCTGAGCGCCAGCGTCCTAATGAGAAGATATCTAACCAAGTGTTGTTCTTCTTGCGGTGTGCCTCTCGCTTTGCTGCTGCTGTTGCTGCTGCTGCTGCTGCGGCGGCGGCAGCAGCAGCAGCAGAGGCTTCAGGGGATGCTGACGGTCCCCTTCCTCCTGCGCTCGATGCAGCGCCCACTCCAGACTGCGCTCGGTCGCTGCTGCTGCTGCTGCTGTTGCTGTTGCTGTTACTGCTGCTGCTGCTGCTGCTGCTGCTGCCACCTGGCTCTGCGCCGTTCGTCGGAGGGGCATCTTCAGCTGTCTCCGAGGAAGAATGGTTTGGTGGCTGCTGCGTATCTTCTTGTTGCTGCTGCTGCTGTTGCTGCTGCTGTTGCTGCTGCTGCTGCACATCACTATCCTCTACCTGCTGCAGCAGCTGGCGGTCTCCGCCCGTTTGCTGCTGCTCCATTGTCGCTTAAAATGCGGAGCTGCTTCTTTAGGAAGTCGCCTAGCAGTGAGTCTCGCGCTGCAGCAGCAGCAGCAGCAGCAGTTGCTTCACTTAGGTCTGCCGGTGCTGTTGCTGCTGTTGCTGTTGCTGTTGCTGCTGCTGCTGCTGCTGCTGCTGCTGCTAGAAAGCTGCGACGGAGGACTGCGCCGCACAATGAAGGTCCCTTACGAAGGCGGCTACGAAGGGATAAGAGGGCCTCAGGTGTCTCCCTCTAGGCATTAACTGTCTCCTTTTAAAAATCAGCTGTCTCCTTCGGCAATGCGGCTGTCTCCTCACCTGCAAACGAAGAGCTGCTGGCTGGGGCCCCCGTGCTGCTGCGCTGCAGCAAAGAGATGAAGAAGAAGACCCGCTACGAAGTTATGCTGCGCCTACCCTGGGCCTGCTGCCGCTGCTGCTGCTGTTGCGGCTAATGCTGCTGCTGCTGCTGCTGCAGCTGCAGCGGCTCGCTGAAGGCCCCGTGCCTCGCAGTTGTTGTCTACTGCTGCGGTTGAGAAGAGGAAGGAATGCTTGTGTACAAGAGCTTGTTGTACCTGTTGCTGCTGTTGTTGTTGTTGCTGCTGCTGTTGCTGCTGCTGCTGCTGCTGCTGCTGCTGCTGCGCTCGCAGCAGCCGCACAACCACTAGCAGATGCGGCAACAGCAAGAGGGTCTCCTGTTCGTTAAAACAGGAACCCCTTGATGTGTATGTACACACCAACAAATCCAGAAGGTTTAGCTGGCGAGCAGCCCCTTGAGCAGCAGCACGGGGGCCGCCGCAGCAGCAGCAGCAGCAGCAGCAGCTGCTGCTGCTGCTGCTGCTGCTGACGGGCCGGAGCAGCAGGCGCTGCTCTCACACAGCATTGCAGCTGCTAATAGGGAGACTGTGAATAGCTTAGTTTGTTTATTTGATTAGAGACAATAAAGCATTTTATGTATGTCTCTACTGTAAAGAAGAAGAAGAAGCAAGCGCTTGCTGCAGCAGCACTGTGGGCAGGGAGCGCTGTCTCGGCTACTTCTTTATTATCTCTTCTTCTTGTTTCTGCGTTAATATTGAAAAGATTTATTGTAAAACAGATGCTGCTTCTTCATTATATATGTTTATTCGCTGCAAATTAATTAGGCTGTCTCTGGAGCCGACAGAGACAGAGGGGTCCCTCAGCTGTATATACACCTGAAGACATTACCGATAGGAGACAGTGTTGCTGCTGATGTTAAGTTGCTGTTGCTGCGGCTCTTCTTGCTGCTGCAGAAAGGCGTAGCTAAGAAGCCTCCCCAGCTGCTGCTGGAGTATATTATCTTCTCTATCTGTTGTCTCGTGCGGTGTCTCTGGAGATGTCTTCAGCAGCAGCAGCAGCAGCAGCAACAGGAGCAGCAGCAAAGTGCTAGTCTTTACAAGAGAATAAAAACGAAGAGATGAGGGGGAGGGAGAGCTCAAAGTATACAAATTAATTAAGATATCTTGCTTCGCTGATATGCTTACAGAGACAAGCCCCTTAATATGCATCTACACAATGCAGTTTAGCTAAGCTAATGGGTAGACTATCTATGTAGAGTCAGGGATATCTTTAACTGTTTTATACTGGGTTAGAGCATACAGCTAAAGGGCTTCGATGTGCATGCATGCTGCATTACCTTGAAGTTGAAACGAGGCGCTCTACACCTCCTCTGAGGCTCTATCATCTCCTTACCAGCCCCAGGTGCTTGAGTAAGACTGTTTGAGAGTAAGGGGGAGACTAGATGCTGTTGAGGAGATCTTAAGTAAAGTATTTTAACTGTATAACAATCATCTCTCGAAGGCTCTCAGATTAAACAGACGACACCCGTTATAAGCAGTGCTCTTCTAAGAAGATACAAGTAAAGAAAATAATCTCCACAGCCATGCAGCTAATTGTGTGGCATAGAATAATAGCGAAGGCTCTGAATTAATAGATAGACCACCAGGATATCTCTAGACACCCTTCCTAAAGCCTCTGCTAAAACTGTCGCCCCCCCCTCCCTTCCCGGAGTAAGCGGTGAGCAGCTGGAGTCCTTGCTGCGTTGAACGAGGGCAGTATCTGCATGCAGTTCGACATAAAAATGTTTCTACAACAAAAGCTATAATGAAGAATGCCTCAGCCTTCGCTGGCCATCCAGGGATGATGAGCGCAGCGACTTGAAGGCAGTGGAGGAGTTTTTTGATCTTTTTGGAGTAATATTTTCGTACTCAAACTGCATGCAGCCTGTTACAGTGGCTATTGATATCTTCTTTATTAGCAGGGGAGGCACGACAATGCTGGTTGTGCTTATGCAAGAAGTGCGAGCTTTCCTGAGCGCATGCAGGCTATTGAAGCACTCCTCAATATGCGCTGCTGGGATGTGGGTTTATTTAAAGGTAAGCACGGGAGAAGGCTATTGCACAAGAATAAAGATAGACAGAGAAAAATGCAGATAGATCGCCAGATGAAGAGGTATTAAAAGTCTAACAGTGGATTATGCACCTCTATATCAATGATTCTTTGAAGGCCTATCTCTTCTAGAAAGAGCATCAGCAGGAGATTATGCTGCAGAGAAGAGATAAAGAGAGACAAGGCGAGACTTATCCCCGATAATGGCATGCATGCAAATCAGAGAAATAAAGAGCTTCTTTCCGCCTTCACCACCCTGTCTAAGAGGGAAGGACAGGGCCTGTGCTTAGAAATGAATAATATGCAGACTCTATGGTGTTGGGAGTTGTTAATATCAATATAGTTAAAACAACGGGGCAGCGGGCTGTCAGATGCTGTCGATGTTGTAGGGTGTACACCTCACCAAAAAAAATATATCTTCAGTTCTTCGGAATCGCAGAAACAAGAGAGGGGCTGCATGCTCAATCCGGGGCTCTTGCAGAGGCTTTCTATTCCTTAACGAATCTGGACGGATATCTTAATGGAGTTCATCGTGGGTTTACCACCTATTAAGTCGAGGGTAGCATTGTTCTTGATGATAGGCTCAGCAAATATGTTTAATTAACTCGTTGTACGAACGCCGTAGCAGCAGCAGAAGGATCTTAACAATTATTCATCAGTCTTCTTTGGAAGCTATGTGTTCTTCCTAGTGAAGGATCTTATA
Organism: Eimeria acervulina; assembly: GCF_000499425.1. NCBI lineage: Eukaryota > Apicomplexa > Conoidasida > Eucoccidiorida > Eimeriidae > Eimeria > Eimeria acervulina. The sequence goes on from NW_013547299.1 coordinate 85,928, forward strand.
AACTCCTCGGCGACATCTATATGCACGCCTCTACTTAGCTGTGGCAGCTATAAGCGTGGGTGTGCACAGCGCAGCGTAGGGTTTAAGACCCTTTACGTTGACTATTACCCTTTCATATGCATAAAGGAAATAGTCTCTGTTTAATCTCCTCGCTCTCATTCGCTTATTATCTCTTCGCTGTCATCTACGCTCCTCTTTGTACTTCTCTCCAACTCCGCGCTGCCGCTGGCATTACCTTCATTATAAAAATATTTCGGGGATAGATCAGTGCTTGAAGTTAATATAAATGATTAGCAGTTGTTTATAATGCTTGTGCATGCGCCGAAAGGTATGGTTGCTTGAGAGGCTGCCTTGCAGCAGGAGTTGCAGCCTGATATTCCCAGAAGTATATTCATTTGAGTGCAGCTAATGACGACCCTCAACAAAGATGGAGATAGGGGCTGTCTTCGATCTTAGCTACGGACCGAAGCCAGCTGACATGCAGATAAAGGTTAATAAAAATACTCTTTCGTAATCAGCTGCCTGTTGCTGCAGTTGCCAGCTCTCCTTAGCATTGCGAGACAAGGGTCGGGGGCTATCATATACTGTAGCAACAATCAGGGGCTTGGTGTATGCACAGCGACGCTTCTTGCTGCAGCTAGTGCTGCAAGACAGCTGCATATTCATACAAGCTGCATCAAGGCTCTGATTGTTGCTGCAGTTGCTAACATTACAGAGAGCTGCTTAGCTGTCTCTTCCTTGTTCTCTAGTGCACTTAGATGAGGTGGCGCATGCAGCAGCCGTTCCAACTGCAGACAGCTGTCCTTGCTGGGGGTTTAATTATTTTAATTTTATTAATTTTAATTATTAGATTTAAAATAATCAAACGCCAACCACAGAACCACAAACCTTACCCTCAACAGATAACAACTATCTAGAGACAACTTGTCTCCTAAATCGGGTGCCTTGCTAAATATCTGCTTCTTCTTCTCCCCAACCTTTTGTATATTCACTGCAGCTAATAAAAGGATGACTTATAATGCTGTTTGCTGCTGTGCTGCAGACGTAGAGGTGCTGATGCATACACATAGATGCATATATATATATATATTATATATAATACACATTTATATATATCTACACATATATATGTGTGTATCCCCCTTCTAATATATATATATATATATATATATATATATAAGGCTGCTGGGTAGACAGCAGCAAGGAGAGACAGCAGCTGAGTGGTTGCTGCAGCGGTGTATTAATAATATTAGGGGCTGGGGCTTCGAGCAGAAGAAGAGATGCATAGACATTGTTTAGCTTGCTCTGTCTGATAAAAAGAAATATGCATTTAAATAAATGTTTTAATTAACTCTATTAAAGGTTTATTAAAGGTGTAAATATACTTTGTCTAGCTGCAGCAGCAGAAGCTGAAGCACAGCAGCAGCAGCAGCTACCCTAGGGGGGCCCCCCTGTAGGGTCTACTGGGCTTTGTTTTGTGTTTGTCTTTGCATGCAAGGGGGGCTTAATTGGTATTATTTTATTGTATTTTGTTTAAATTAAATAAATGAAAAGGGTTAACATATTTTTTTCTTCATACATAGACACCTCAACTGCCTCCCTATGATGGGGGCCCGAGACCGCCTAGCAAAGGTTCCCTGGTAAGAAGAATTAATATCAAATGCATTGATTTCAAGTTTATTTTTTATTTATTTTAATTAAAATATATTTATTAACCCCAAATAAACACAATAAGGCCCCTTCAAGACGAGGAGCGAGCACTGAGGTGTATGTGCATGTATCTTTTATTGTTGCTGCTGCATACAGATTGAGGTGTATATACACCTCAATCCCTATGCACCACCACCAGCAATCTTTATGCAGCACCACCAGCAATATTTATGCAGCACCACCAGCAAGCTCTATGCAGCAGCAGCAGCAGCAATCTCTATGCAGTAGCAGCGGCAGCAGCAGCAATCTCTATGCAGCAGCAGCAGCAGCATCAGCAGCAGCACAATGAAGCCTTCTATAATCCTTATTGTGTATTAATATTATTGTGTGCATTTGTTGTATTTATTATTTGTTTTTCTTTGCTTTTCACCGTTCATTTGTTTAGCTCTCCCTTCTTCTCTTGCTGCCTCTCTCCTTTTGTTGCTGTTGTTCTCATACAACTCTGTTTATCTATTTATCTCTCTCTCTCTCTCTCATTGTACTTGTGCACGGGTCTTAGCTATCATAGCCAATCCAGCCCCGTCACCCTCTCCTTGGATGCATGCATGCATGCATGCATGCATGCATGCATGCGCATGCGTCTGCTGCAGGCTGCGGCGCATCTGCGTGGCTCTGTGTATTGTGGGGCCGCTGCTGCTGCTGCTTTACTTCCCCCCTGTTGCTGTTGCTACTCTTTTTTGTGTTTGCTGTATCGCTGCAAACGAACACTGCCGTTTGAAGACCGCTGCACTGGAGAGGCTTCCAGGGCTCTCTATAGAAGCACCAGCACAAGCAGCAGCAGCAGCAGCAGCAGCAGCAGCAGCAGCAACAGCAGCAGCAAGCACAGCGCCGTCCAGTCAAACAAGTCATTCACAGACGCATGCAGAGAAAGGAACGAAGATAAAACATCAACAGCAACAAAAACATCAAACAGCAGCAGACAAATTAAAAGCAGCATACAAATCTCCGGGGGTAAGGGTTGAGGTGTACATACACCCTAAACCCTCATATGAAAGGGTTTATTAGGGTTTATTAGGGTTTATTAGGGTTTAGATCCTTCCTTCTGCTGCCGCAGCGCCTCCAGTGTGTCTCTTCCCTCGTCTCTCCGTTTGCTGCATTTGCTTCTGCTGCTGCTGCTGATGTTGCTGCTGCTGCTCTCTTCTGGTGTATGTGAGTGCAGTTGCTGATATTATGCTGCGCTGCTCTATTCGGTGCTGGGATCGTCGATCCCAGCAAGACGCCTGCCTTCTGTTTCCTCGCCGCCGCAGCTGTACGTAAACCCTAAACCCTAAACCCTAGTCTTTAAAGGTTGAAGCACTGGGCGTTCACTATAGCAACAGCAGCAACAGCAGCAGCAGCAGCAGGAGGAGCTCTTCTATGTCTTTGGGGCTGCATGCGCAGCGGTGTCTGTCTCTGTTTCTCTCAGGCGGTGTCTTTTGGCGTTGCAGCCTCCTCTATTCTCGTCTATGCCTGGCGAAGAGACATCCCTGAGTTAGTTAGGGTTGTTTATTAGGGTTGTTTATTAGGGGTGTTTATTTAGGGTTGTTTATTAGGGGTGTTTATTAGGGGTGTTTATTAGGGGTGTTTATTAGGGTTGTTTATTAGGGTTGTTTATTAGGGTTGTTTATGTATTGGTGTTTGTTATGGGTGTTTAGTAGGGACGAGTTGGGTTATCACTAGGGTTTACTAGGGTTTATTAGGGGTTTAGGAGGGTTTAGGGTTTAGGGTTTAGGGTTTAGGGTTTAGGGTTTAGGGTTTAGGGTTTAGGGTTTGAGGGAGAAGGGCTCCTTAGCCACCGTCTCTGAAGATGCAAGAGAAGGTCTAGGGTTTAGAGTTTACTGCAGGTCGAGGGACTGCTTGCTGTACGCCTGGGCCTCTGCTGGGTTGGATTTATATTTCTTGTGGCATTATGCAGTGCCTCTCGCAATGGGGGGTTTCGTCTTGCAACGCAAGTAAGGGTTTAGGGTTTAGGGTTTAGGGTTTATGGTTTGGGGTTTAGGGTTTGCAGCGGGAGCCTTCCATCTTGTGTACATCCGCAAGACGGCGCTGCAGGATATAGAGGTGACAGCAGCTTCGCTGCTTCTACGAAGGGCAGCACCTGCATAGACAGCTTTAGGGTTTAGGGTTTAGGGTTTAGGGTTTAGGGTTTGTGTGCGCTGGCAGTGGCGGGCTTCCCCTTGCTGCTTCTCTCATTGCAATTTCTGCTGCTGGAGACAGCGGGGCTCTTTTTTGCGGTTCTGCATTTGGTAATATCCGCATAATTCAGAGACTGTCTCCAAATAAGACAGTGGCGGGTAAGGGTTTAGGGTTTAGGGTTTAGGGTTTGGGGTTTAGAAGGCGTTTATCTGGTTTCCTGTGTAGCGACTTGCACTGCCTAAATATGCATCTTCGTGTGTCTTTAGGGTTTAGGGTTTAGGGTTTAGGTTTGAGATGTTGGGTGTGGCGTTGGTGGTGGTCTATGGCTTCTCTTTGCGTCGGAATTCAGGGTTTAGGGTTTAGGGTTTAGGGTTTAGGGTTTAGGGTTTGTGATTGAAGGTGTGCTGGGATCGTTTGCGTGGAGTTGGGCGGCGGCTTTGCTGCTCTGGCATTTGTCTCTGCACTGCCCTTCTTTGGGTTTAAGCCTCTTCTCTCTTGCTGATTATCTTTTCTTTGCTTCTTTAGTAAGCAAAAGAAGCTAGAGAAGTAATTAATAATATGCATTTAAATACGCATGCGGAGACACCCTATTTAGAGACACCTAAATGGAGACACTTCTTTAGAGACACCTATATAGAGACACTTAAAGGAGAGATATTTCTTTAAAGACAACTAAATAGAGATATATAAATAGATATATTTCTTTAGAGACACCTAAATGGAGACACTTCTTTAGAGACACACACTTCTGTAAAGACACCCTATTTAGAGACACCTGAATGGAGACACCCCTTTAAAGACACCTAAAAGGAGACACTTCTTTAGAGACACCTAAATGGAGACACCCAAATAGACGCACTTCGATAGAGACACCTAAGTAGAGACACTTAAAGAGAGACAACTTCTTAGAAACACTTCAATAGAGACACCTAAACAGAGACACTTGAATAGGGACAGCTTCTTAGAGACGTTCTCTAGAGACACCTGAATAGACACCCTAATAGACACACCCAAATAGAGCGAATACCTTCTTAGAGACACCTTCTCTAGAGACACCTAAATGGAGACACCTTCTTAGAGACATTTAAGTGAAGGCACCCCCTAAAATACGTCTAAATAGAGACACCTAAATGGAGACATCTCTTTGTAGACACCTCTTTAGAGACACCTCTTTATAAGGCATCTTCCCGCACGACTGCACTTGCACGTGCTGCTGCTGCTGCTGCTGCTGCTGCTGCTGCAGACAAGTGGGATCGGTTTGCTGGGGGACCTTGTTGAGAGCGCCTATAAACGCTGCGCTGGTGTTAAAGACTCGAGTAGTTTGTTCGGGCCCCACGGCGGGATGCTGGACCGTGTAAGTGGGGTTGGAGTGTACGTACACCTCAGTGCATGCAGAAATAAGCGAGTTGTATTATTTCGCTTCTTTATTCTTCTATGCTCTGGGGGCTGCTGCTGCTGCTGCAGCAGTGGTGGTGCTGCTGCAGCAGGTGGTGGTGGTGCTTCTGCTGCAGGAGGTGGTGCTGCTGCAGCAATAACAACAACCCCACCCTACCCTCCGATCCTTTTAAATCATAAGGGGGCTTTATTTGTGTTTTTTGTTTGTCTTCTGCTGCGGGGTTTTTCAGCTGGATTCTTTGGCGCTGCCAATCCCCGTACTGGTGTTCTTCTTAACACTACGAGGATATTTGTAGCTATTTGGGGCTTTCTTTGCATGCATGCATGCATGCATGCATGCATGCATGCGAGGTGCGTCTACACCTCGCGGTGCTGGGGTGTACAGGCAGCTCGTATGCGGCTGTTCCCCTACACTACGCTGCAGCTAACCTCTTCTTGTATAGCTGCTGCTGTCTCTTTAAAGGAGACACCGGAGAGACACCAGCAAAGAGACAGATGAAAGCATCTTTAGAGGGTTTTGTCTCTCTTTTTTTCTTAGTTTTCTTCTGCACCTTTATGGGGCAGCAGGGCTCTGTTTATTATTACACCGAAGAGCCAAGAGCTCTCAATAGATAAGAGCCTCAGCAGCTGAAGGTTTAGGGTTTAGAGCGTTGTAGGGTTTAGGGTTTAGGGTTTAGGGTTTAGGGTTTAGGGTTGGACCGCTTGCTGGTGCATGCATAGGGTTTTGTTTTAGTATATACCGCAGATGGGAGCAGTCAGAGACAAAAGGAGACAGAAAAGGAGACAGAAAGAAACAAAGGGAGACAGAAGGAGACACGAAAAGAGACAAAATGAGACAAAAGGAGTTAAAACTAGAGACGAAATGAGGCAAAGAGAGACAGAAGGAGACAGAAATAGACATAAAAAGACAAAAAGAGACAAAAGGAGACAGAAAGAGACAGAAGGAGACACAAAGCAACGCAAAAAGAGACACGAGGAGACACAAGAAGACAAATAAAAACAGGAGACGGACCGAGAGACATGAGGGGACAAAAAGAAACTGAAGGAGACAGAAGGAGACAAAAAGAGACAAATAAAAACAGAAGGAGACACGAAGAGACAAAAAAGAGAGACAGGAGGAGACAGAAAGGAGACAGAGACAGCGAGCGACAGCTCTTGGGAGTTAGGTAGAGACAGCACGAGACAAAAGAAGGGGCAGTTAGTGTGGGCTGAGGAGACACCCGGAGAAACAGAGACAAGGAGACAGAGACAAGCAGAAAGAGACAGAGAGAAACAAAAGAGACAAAAACAACAGACAACATAGAAGGAGGAGACACGAAGGCGGCGCAGAAGAAGAAGCCCCAAAAAGGAGACAGAAGGAGACAAAGGGAGACACCAATTGCTCTAGGGTTTAGGGTTTAGGGTTTAGGGTTTAGCTGCCAGCGCGTGTTTAGAGCACAGCAGTCGATGGTGTGTTCGATGTTGTTAAGGGTTGTGTCTGTCTCCTCGTTCCCTGTTTGTGTTTAGGGTTTAGGGTTTAGGGTTTAGGGTTCGTGTGTTTTCGTGAGTCGCTGCGATATGCATGCATGCATGCATACACTCTATTTGGGGCCCCCAAGGAGACAGTCCCCTCTGTAGAGACACCTGGGGTGTCTGTCTCTTGGAGACAGCAGCTGCAGCACTTTGGGTTAGAATGCTTAACGAAAAGCAGAAATATAATAAATAAAGAGGATTTAAAACAGAAACAGAACAACCTAAACAAACGAGCTAGCATTATCCTCGTGCAGTGTACAGACAGCTGAGGAGACACCTGTCTGTCTCTGCAGCAGCAGCGGTTGTCTCTCTCTCTGTTTCTCTGTCTCTCTCTCCTTAGGAGAGCAGCAGCGGTTGTTTTTTTAAGTTTTATTTATTGAAATAAAGAAAAATAAAATATGTTTACTATTTATTATCTTTTTATTTATCTTCTTTGAGGCTCCCACAACACCCAAAGGAGACAGGAGACACCTTCAGTGCCCATTAGCACCGCACAGAGCAGCAAGGAGACGCACTGCAGCAAAAAGGTGTAGGGTGTAGGGACAACAGAAGCTTGAAACAGCAGCAGCAGGAGCAGCAGGAGCAGCAGCAAGAGCAGCAGCATCAGCAGCAGCAGCAGCAACAGAGTTTGGAGACTGCAACGCACCAGGGGATCGAGCTGAGGCGATGGGGGAGGGGCTGCAAGATGTATTTATAGATGTGCCCAAGTTGGGTTGTGGGGTGAAGAGGGGGTTGGGATCGGTTTCGGAGTCGATCCCGGGATCGTCGGGATCGGTTGGGATCGTGCAGCGGTTAGAAGTATCAGGTGCTGCTCCTTCTGCTCGTGGGGGGCACAGCGCAACTGCATGCAACAATAAAATATATATATTTGGTGGGCACGAGTTAAAGGGGTCTGGCAGAGGGTTTATATATCATGATGCGTTGCATATATTAGATTTATCTGCGCTTCAATGGGTGTCTCCTTCTCGAAGTATAATAAAGGGGACACCTCCTGCTGCACGTTACGGTCATTCTGCATGTCTATATTCATCAAAAATACTTATATTTGGGGGTAGAGGGGGCCCTTGTCTTTATTATAACGACTTGCATGCATATGATACACATACAGACACGTGGTTAGTAGGAAAGCAAAGCAATAAGAATCCTTTACCGCGATTCTTGCACAGCTGTACACTTTATAAAGATAAACTTTATTTATTTGGAGGGGCTAGAGGCCCTACTCTTCTTAATGATGTCTTCTGTTTAGATATTAACTCCTTACAATGGACGCAGCTCAATACTAAAGGATCAAAACCCTCTCCTAGAGCAGCACATGCTGCTGCTATAGCTGATAAATATCTACTTATCTACGGGGGACTCATACGAGCACAGGTTTGTTATTATCAAATACAAAATAAATAAATAAATAAATAAATAAATAGATGTAGCAGCAGATGCACTACTCACGAATATACCCCTCCTGCTGCAGCTGCAGCAACAGCAGCGATAAGAACTACAGCAGCAGCACCAGGAAGCGCAGCAGCAATACTAGGTGCAACACTAGCAGCAGAAGGAAGCGCAGCAGTAGGAAGTGCAGCAGCAACAGCAGCAGCAACAGCAGCAGCTATATGAAGTGCAGCAGCAGCAGCAGCAACAGAATAGGCAGCGCTGAAGGGGTGGAGGAGACGCCAACAACGACAAATAAACGCAAACACAAAACTAAAAAATAAAGACGAAACGAAGATAAGATAAAAAGAGAGACACAAACAAAGGAAGAGACAGAGACAGCAACAGAGACAGAGTCTCTAACAAAGAAAAGAGACAGACAGCTAAAAGCAGGGCGCAGTAACACCCCAAAACACCAAACACAAAACAAGGGTTTTAGGGTTTACGGGGATGCTGATCTGTGCTTAGGGTTTAGGGTTTAGGGTTTAGGTCTCCTGTCTCTTTCCTGCGTTTGCGGTGTACGTACAGCTGTCAGACGACTCAAACCCGAGCAGCAGCAGCAGCCCCAGCAGCCCAGCCAGCAACAGCAGCAGCAACAGCAGCAGCAGCAGCAGCAGCAGCAGCAGCAGCAGCAGCATAGGCATTCCTTCTGCAATTGAAGACTGGTATGGAGGAGACATGCATGCACTGTCTCTTTCTGACTTGTCGTGGCATAGGGTTCGCATTCGGGGACAGTTGCCGTCTCCTCGCATGGGTCACACTTTCGCTCCCTTTGGAGACTGTCTCCTTCTCTTTGGAGGCTGGCCCCACAGCTGCAGCAGCAGCAGCAGCAGCAGCGGGGGCAGTAGCAGCAGCAGCAGCAGCGCTTTGCAGGAAGGCGCGGCAAAATCTGCAGCAGCAGCAGCAGCAAAACACAGCAATGCTGAATCCACATCAGCAGCAGCAGCAGCCGAAGCAACAGCTCCCGAAGCAGTAGCAGCAGCAGCAGGAGCAGGAGTAGGAGACGGGGTTAAAGAAGTGCCGTTTCATTTGTCTGCTGCTCTTTGCAGCAGCACAAGCCAATGGAGACCCCTGGTATATAAGGGGCCTCCGCTGTCTCCTCGCTATGGGCACTCCTGCACGGAGACACCCGAAGGTCTGCTGCTGCTGGGGGGCTGGACCAGCCCCGCACCTCTTATGGAGGTACTACTTGTTACTCCTGTTGCTGCTGCTGCTCCTGCTGCTGCTGCTGCTGCTGCTCCTGCTCCTGCTGCTGCTGCTGCACCTGCTGATGCTGCTAAAGGGCCCAGCCTGTAGAGGTGATGATGGAAGCAGGCCGAAGGAGACAACAGTCCCCACGGAAGGAGACACATCATGCATGCACGCATGCACGCATGCATCAGTGGGGCTTGCATGCATGCATGCATACAGCCCCATTCATTCGTAAAAGTTGCAGCTTCGGTACAGCCAGCTCGCCTCAAGTGTTGGAGCTGCCAAGCAGCCAGCTAGCTAGCCAGCTAGCTAGCTAGTTAGCTAACTAGGTAGCTAGCTAACTAACTAGCTAACTAACTAAGAAGCTAGCTAGCTAGTTAGCTAGCTAGCTAACTAGGTAGCTAACTAGATGGGCTAACAATCTATCTACCATTTTCCTGTCTGGCTGTCTGGCTAGCTAGCTAGCTAGCTAGCTAGCCAATCAGCTACAAAAGCTAGCTAGCTGGCCAGCTAGCCAGCTAGCTAGCTAGCTGGCGGACTAGGTAAGTAGCTAGCTGCGGCGAGAAGGGCATCGCTTTGCAGCGCAGCAGCAAGAAGACAGCAAGAGGAGACACAGCGAATGCTAAAACCCTTTAATAGATTGTTACTGGAAGAGACAGTAGAATCATCTGAGCTGCAGATACACCTGGGCCCTCACAGCTGCTGCTGCTGCTGCTGCTGCTGCTGCGCTTCAAGCAGCAAACAGCTCTTTGCAGTGTATGTACATCAGCCTCTAGCTGTCGGCGCAGAGGGATAAGAGAGCCCCTCTAAAAATTAATTATCTCTTTAGCTAGTTGAGGCTTCTGTACACCCCACAGACCAACAGACGCCAGTCGGTGAGGTGTATGTACACCACACGGAGCAGCAAAGAGAAACAAACCCCTTCTTACTGCCGGATCCAAACATACCGAGGGTTTAGGGTTTAGGGTTTAGGGTTTAGGTCCTTGGGGTGTCTCCGCTATTGCTTGGAGCTTTTTGTCTAACCCGCATGCAGAAAATTAATTGTATTTTTTAGAGTAAATAAAAAAGCAAAGAGACAGCAAAAGCCGCTGATGAGGCCGACAACCCTCCGCTCCAGCAGCAGCAGCAGCAGACACAGCTGCTGCCGAGCTGCTGCAGCGTAGTTGCTGCTGCTGGCTGCCTTCTCTTCAATGTAATACTCCAAGGAATAATAAAATAGGAGATATATATTATTAAATTAAAATAAAACTCATACCTCTTCTGTAGGTATGCAGACCTCCTAAGCCTGCGCCGCCGCGAGCAGCAGCAGCAGCAGCAGCAGCAGCAGCAGCAGCAGCAGGGAGCAGCAGCACGAGGCACTGATCAGCAGATTCTGCTACTGCAGCTCAATTGGCTTTCAGCCAAACTGCTGCACTGAATATGCTTTAACCGGGAGCAACCTCAGGTGTGTGTACACCCGAAGTTCTGTAGGCAGCTTGACGGCCCCTTGAGACCCTCAGCAGCAGCAGCAGCAGCAGCAGCAGCAGCAGCAGCAGGTTCTCTTGATCTTCCTGGCTTTGATCGCCTTGACTTACATCTCGTACCATTCTTTTAGGGAGGATACACGCGGCAGCACCCGCCGCCGCCGCAGCAGCGGCAGCAGCACCAGCAGCAACAGCAGCAGCAGCAGCAGCACCACCAGCAGCTACACAGACCTAGCTCAATCTGTGCGCTGGTGACGCAGGCTTCGCCTTGCCAGCAGGCGTGGCAGTGGAGCAGCAACAGCAGCAGCAGCAGCAGCACACACAAGCAGCAAGTGAGGGATCCGCCCCCCAGCAGTAGCAGCAGCAGCAGCTGCAGCAGCAGCTGCTGCAGCAATGTCTGCCACGGACGATGAAGCCTCTGAGGGCTCTCTGTGGGATGAGGGCCACGGGGGCAGCGGCAGCAGCACAACGACCCCAGCAGCAGCAGAGCCAACCCCCCGTTTCCCAGCAGCAGCAACAGCAGCAGCAGCAACAGAAGCAGTAGCAGCTACAGAAGCAGCAGCAGCAGAAACAGCCGCAGGAACAGAAGCAGCAACAGAAGCAGCAGCAGAAGCAGCAGACTTTGCCCATGCAGCGTCACCCCACAGACAAGGGACGATGGGGGGCTCTTCAGGGGACATGCAGCTGCAGCAGTCGTACCCCTCGGAGCAGCAGCAGCAGCAGCAGCAGCGGCAGCAGCAGCAGCAGCAGCAGCTGCAGCAG